>NC_047111.1:8169994-8469994 GCF_902500255.1 Thalassophryne amazonica | reverse complement strand
AAGCTTAATCTTAAAAGTAGAGAGGGTGTCTGTCTCCCTGATCCGAATTGGGAGCTGGTTCCACAGGAGAGGAGCCTGAAAGCTGAAGGCTCTGCCTCCCATTCTACTCTTACAAACCCTAGGAACTACAAGTAAGCCTGCAGTCTGAGAGTGAAGCGCTCTGTTGGGGTGATATGGTACTATGAGGTCCCTAAGATAAGATGGGACCTGATTATTCAAAACCTTATAAGTAAGAAGAAGAATTTTAAATTCTATTCTGGAATTAATAGGGAGTCAATGAAAAGAAGCCAATATGGGTGAAATATGCTCTCTCCTTCTAGTCCCTGTCAGTACTCTAGCTGCAGCATTTTGAATTAACTGAAGGCTTTTCAGGGAACTTTTAGGACAACCTGATAATAATGAATTACAATAGTCCAGCCTAGAGGAAATAAATGCATGAATTAGCTTTTCAGCATCACTCTGAGACAAGACCTTTCTAATTTTAGAGATATTGCACAAATGCAAAAAAAGCAGTCCTACATATTTGCTTAATATGCGCATTGAAGGACATATCCTGATCAAAAATGAGTCCAAGATTTCTCACAGTATTACTGGAGGTCAGGGTAATACCATCCAGAGTAAGGATCTGGTTAGACACCATGTTTCTAAGATTTGTGGGGCCAAGTACAATAACTTCAGTTTTATCTGAATTTAAAAGCAGGAAATTAGAGGTCATCCATGTCTTTATGTCTGAAAGACATTCCTGCAGTTTAACTAATTGGTGTGTGTCCTCTGGTTTCATGGATAGATAAAGCTGGGTATCATCTGCATAGCAATGAAAATTTAAGCAATGCCTTCTAATAATACTGCCTAAGGGAAGCATGTATAAAGTGAATAAAATTGGTCCTAGCACAGAACCTTGTGGAACTCCATAATTAACCTTAGTCTGTGTAGAAGACTCCCCATTTACATGAACAAATTGTAATCTGTTAGATAAATATGATTCAAACCACTACAGCGCAGTACCTTTAATACCTATGGCATGCTCTAATCTCTGTAATAAAATGTAAACCTTCTAGAGGTACATTCGATCGGCACACTGTTCAAATATTCTGTGGCTTGATCCCTTAGGGCAGGTGCGGTCCTGGAGGCGGGCCGACCAGGCAGCCGCCCGGGTTGGCATCGCGGGGGGGGGGCACGACTGTGCGGGGAAAAAAAAAAACGGTCAAAAAAAAAAAAAAATGGGGGGTGGGGGGGTGGGGTGTTGTCCTGATTGGGGGGGGGGGTCGTGGTTACAACACACTCAATGTTGTATGGCTGGGGGTGCCTGGCTGCCTTTTGTTTCTGTCTTCTGTTCTGTCTTTTGTTTTTCCTTCCAGGTGGCTTGCGTTCAGGACTGAGTGGCTGTGTGGCTGAGCTATCAGGACCTCACCCTGATCACCTGAGGCTGGTCATGTGCAGCTCGTCAGGACTCACAGCTGTGGTCCATCTACATGGATTGGGGCATGGTTGCATTTAAGTCTGGAGTACACAGTGTGTATTTGTCAGAGACTCGACCTTGTGACCAGACGGGTGAGATCGTCCTCTAGAGAACCATCTCATCATCATGGATGCAGAGACCGTACCAGGTTTGATGCATGGTCTGTGAAAGAGGAGGGGGTGAGGTCTCACGCTCGTCAGCACACTTCCTGAGGTACAGTAGGTTTTGTGACTAACATTAGTACAGTCAGTAGATGTGGTGTCCCTCACACCTTATTATATTGAGCTGTTATGTTAGTCGTTTAATCAGCTTCCACTGCAGTGGATAATGTGAACTGGGTGTTCCATGCCTGCAGGGTGGGAAGCTGATTAGTGATTAAGCCAGGAAGTGTTTGCTGTTTATGTACACCTTTGAGTGGTCTCTCTGTGTGTGGAGTGTGGACTCACATGATGGTTTCTTCTTTCACAGACTCGGTTTGTCGCGGCCACCTGGGGGGTGTTGGCGGGGTCCTTGGGTCCGAACTGTTTCTGGCTCCGGACCGTTTGTGCTGCTGGGAGCGCGCCGCTAATCCACCACGCCAGACCGCACACTTATTTGTTTGTAATTTAGCACATCACTGTTATGTCATTAAATTCTGTTATCCTTTGTACCGTGCTCTGCTTATTTCATACTGGGTCCTTCAAACGCTGGTCGGTTCTCCGTCCTGCGTCCGACACATAACACTCAACTTTTGTTCAGAATCAGCTTCTTATCACTGGTAACGACGCAGCTTTCCCCTCAATCATTCCCGCAGCTTCACAGTGCTTTAAACAGTGTGGACGCTGAGCGACCACAGAGTTTAATAGCAACACAAAGCATGCAGCGAAATGAGACGAGTCATTGGATAAATGCTGGGCTTTGTCATGCCCATCGGACGCTCAGCGTGTCTGGGGGTCTATGGGGCAGTGGGCTGGCCTCGGCTGGCCCGGACGCTCAGCTTCTGCATGATGATTGGATGATCTATCTGAGGCTGAATCCCTTTTTGATTGACAGCGAAATGAGTGAATCAGCGATCTTTTAGTGTAAACATCCGTGGAAGCATTTTTTAATTTTCATTCTGTTCTGAGTTGAACCGGAGATTTTCCTAATCCTCTTAGCGGCATTTTCTTTGTTAAAAACGACTAGCAACACATCGAGCTTCCATTTCTGGTGTGTTTTTTGTAGCTGCTTGTGTTTGGAGACTGACTTCTATCACTCTTTCTGACTTCTATCTCAGTTTCTGTCCCTACCGAGCAGCGGGTGCTGCTGAGCTCCTCCACCGTCACAAAGCACTCACAGGCGGACACACTTCACACTAGCCTTGTGCCAGTCCCAGCTAGCGTGCTGCACATAATGGCAGACAATTTGAATGTTGTGGACCGGATTTTGGCGAAGCCATTTGATAGTCTTCCTTACGAAGAAGCCATGGCTGCTTCAATGGTTTGCAGGCCAAAGTTAAAGCAATAGCCCCCAGTGAGTGCAGTGTTTGTGCATTGCTATGCACACAGACTGAATCTGGTTCTGTCTCAGGGGGCTAAATGCTTATCTGAGTGCAGAATATTTTTTGCATCACTCTCTGGGATTGCCACATTTTTCTCAAAATCCACAAAAAGGATGTCTTTTCTTGAGTCTGCAGGCTGCTCAAGGTTGCCCAGAAATGCACCTACTCGATGGAATTTCACATCACTGATAGTGAGCACTGTGGCAAACAATTATGATGCCCTCTTGCAAACTTTTGAGATGATCATTGCAGATAAGTCCATGGATGATGACACATTAGACTGTGCCAATTTCTTTGTGTTTGTTATTGCAGTAGTCATTAAAACCGTAAATTTGTTCTTGAAAATAGCTGTTGTGAGTTAATTTGTGGGATTGTGGGTGTTCTGGACGAAGTTAGTGTTTTCATGGGTGGTGGGGCGGAGGTGGTGGCCACATTAGTGTGCGCGCGGGGGGGGGGGCACACAGGGGGTTTCGCCCGGGAAGTAAATCACTCTAGGACCGCCACTGCTTTAGGGAGTTTATTTTTTGGTATGGGGTTTGTAAAGGTCCCTGATGGGTCCCCTTTTTGTGAGAGGGGGGTGTTACGGCCCTTGGCCTTGTGGGCTGGGTATTTGGTTGTGTTTGTTTCTGCCCTTTTCTTTGTCTGCAGGGTGCTCATTTCCGGAGGACGCACTATAAAGCTCTGCCTGTTCTTTCGCTTATTCCTCCCTCTCTGTTGCTTTGGGTCCTGATGTGCTGCTGCCGGGCTCCGGGTCCTTCGACATGCACTTTTGAGTTTGTTTTTTAATTTCACATACCATACATCTTTGCAAACATACACACACAATACATCCAAACACCTGCCTTCACCACTGACGCTTACACTCACACCTTTGTTTTTGTTAAATAAATTCTTATTTTGTGCACGCTACTCTGGCATGGTCTCCATTTTTGTTATGGCTTTGAGCTGGTCATAAAAATACACACTATATATATATAGTGTGCCTATGTGATTTTGCTGATATTACTTTCCAAGTTAACCACTGAACTACTCACACGGTAAAATGACCTTTTGCTGACTTGAGGAGTGTGAGAGCGTAAATCTTGTTTAACTGAGCACAGATTTTATTTTATTTAATTTAATTGATTATTTTAATTAGCTTATAAAAAAATTATATTAAAAAAAATTCAAATACATAATTAAAAACAGAAGTAAAAGAAGGAAACAGATAAAAAAAAACAATGCATAAGAAAGAGAATAAAAATAGGTTTTCAGTCTTGACTTAAAAATGCCCACAAACCCCGACTGCTTCACGTTCGCAGGAAGACTGTTCTACAGGGTGGGTGCACAATACGAAAAGGCTCTTTGACCTGCTGACTTCTTCTTCACCCTGGGAACACAGAGAAGTCCCGCATCCTGCGACCGCAAAGCCAGGATGTACATTTTAATTAACAGATCGGCCTTGAGCAGGAACATTGCAGCCAGCACACCAGCTCAGGGCTGGTCCGGTTTTGTGTTAGAGAATAATTCCATATCTATGTGTGAACAGACTGTGAGACTCCAATGTGTAAAGTCATAATAACTCCATATCAGTGTGAGAATAGACTGTGTGACTCCAAGATGTTGTCTGTTGTTTTCTGCATATGCCTGTATGCAATTTTGCATCAATAAATGCAGGAGGTGAGTGGGCGGGCCCTTCAGAGCTGACTGGCGAGTGGTGACGAGGGGTCATGCCCGCTGGCTCTCTCCTGAACAGGAAAGAAATTCATGTATTCGGTTTTAAATTTACATTTTACACAACGTCCCTGTTGGGAAAGTGTAGGAACACGGACCAACAACAGGGGGCGCAAATGAACGGACAATGGAGGAAGTCAAATAACAACACTTTACTGTTGTGAATAAGCACAACAAACACAACAGATTACAACAATAGACAAAGAAGTCAATTCACAAAAATGTGTCACGTGGGCAGGCTCGAAGATAAGAGACGTCTGTCCAAAGCAGAACCGGAACCACACGATTTCCTCCGCCACCGAACCCCGGGAATACTGGAGCCGCCAAGTCCCGAACTCCCAGGTGGCCACTGCCTCTGCGTGTCGGATCTGGTACTGCTGGCGAGGAACAAAAACAGTTAAATGTGGGTGCGTTTGCACCCAGCAACCCGTATGGCGGGAAAACCACCTCCACCTCTCGTCGGAAGAATGTCTGCTATTTAACGCACAAAAGTAACAAAGTGTTAATGTCAAAAAGACAACACAGTCGGCTGAGTACTGTACCTCCTAGGTAGAGCGATATCTCGGCAAAGAGGTGGAGATGTCGTCTTGCTGATATACCACTGCTGATCAGATGATTGGTGACAGCTGTCGTAGGCGATAAGTGACAGGTGTCACCCCGGCTGCTCCTGTGAGGCGGCAGCGCCCTCTGGTGCCTGGAGCCCGCACTCCAGACAGGGCGCCCTCTGGTGATGGTGGGCCAGCAGTACCTCCTCTTCAGCGGCCCACACAACAGGACCCTCCCCTCAACGGGCGCCTCCTGGCGCCCGACCAGGCTTGTCCGGGTGGCGGCGGTAGAAATCGGCCAGGAGGGCCGGGTCCAGGATGAAGCTCCTCTTCACCCAGGAGCGTTCTTCGGGTCCGTACCCCTCCCAGTCCACCAAATACTGGAAGCCCCGGCCCATCCTACGGACATCCAAGAGCCGGCGCACAGTCCAAGCCGGCTCGCCATCGATGATCCGGGCAGGAGGCGGCGCCGGACCCGGAGCACAGAGGGGTGAGGTGTGATGCGGCTTTATCCGGGACACATGGAAAACAGGATGGATCCGCAGTGAGGCCGGAAGCTGAAGCCTCACTGCGGCTGGACTGATGACCTTAAGGATTCTGAAGGGACCGATGTAACGGTCCTGTAGTTTAGGGGAGTCCACTTTCAGGGGAATGTCCTTTGTGGACAACCACACCTCCTGCCCTGGCCGATACGCAGGGGCCGGGGTCCGCCGACGGTCTGCATGGGCTTTTGCCCTCGTCCGGGCCTTTAGCAAAGCAGAACGGGCGGCGCGCCACACCCGACGGCACTTCCGCAGGTGGGCCTGGACCGAGGGCACACCGACCTCTCCCTCAACCACCGGAAACAACGGGGGCTGATACCCCAGACACACCTCAAAAGGGGAGAGGCCAGTGGCTGAAGACACCTGGCTGTTATGGGCATACTCGATCCAGGCCAAATGGGTACTCCAGTCCGCCGGGTGCGCGGCCGTCACGCAGCGCAGGGCCTGTTCCACCTCCTGATTGACCCGTTCTGCTTGCCCGTTGGTCTGAGGATGATACCCGGACGAGAGACTCACTGTGGCCCCCAGTTCCCGGCAGAAGCTCCTCCAGACTTGCGAGGAGAACTGGGGACTGCGGTCGGAGACGATGTCTGTTGGAATCCCATGCAGCCGGACGATGTGGTGGACCAGGAGGTCCGCTGTCTCCTGGGCAGTCGGGAGCTTCGGGAGGGCCACGAAGTGGGCCGCCTTGGAGAATCGGTCCACTATCGTGAGGATGGTGGTGTTGCCCAAGGAAGGCAGGAGGCCCGTGACAAAATCCAGGCCGATGTGGGACCAGGGGCGATGAGGCACAGGCAGCGGCTGGAGCAGTCCCGATGCCCTGCGGTGGTCAGCCTTGCCCCTGGCGCAGGTGGTGCAGGCCTGGATATAATCCCGGACGTCGGCCTCCAGGGACGCCCACCAGAAGCGCTGCTGGACAACTGCCACGGTCCTACGCACCCGTGGATGACAGGAGAACTTGGAGCCGTGACAGAAGTCCAGGACTGCAGCCCTGGCCTCTGGTGGGACGTAAAGTTTGTTCTTCGGCCCAGTTCCGGGATCCGGGCTCCATGTCAGGGCCTCCCGGACGGTTTTCTCTACGTCCCAGGTGAGGGTGGCCACGATAGCGGACTCCGAGATGATAGGTTCTGGTGGATCCGACAACTCCGTTTTGACTCCGTCTTCATGCACCCGGGACAAGGCATCCGATCTCTGGTTTTTGGTCCCGGGGCGGTAGGTGATCCGGAAGTCAAAACGGCCGAAGAACAGTGACCAGCGGGCTTGCCTGGGGTTCAGCCGCTTGGCGGTCCTGATATACTCCAGGTTCCGGTGGTCAGTGAAAACCGTGAATGGCACGGACGTTCCCTGTAACAGATGTCTCCACTCTTCAAGAGCCTCTTTCACCGCAAGGAGTTCTCGATTGCCGACGTCATAGTTCCGTTCAGCCGGGGTCAACCTGCGTGAAAAGTAGGCACACGGGTGAAGTACCTTATCGGTCTCTCCGCTCTGGGACAGCACGGCTCCTATCCCTGAGTCAGAGGCGTCCACTTCAACCATGAACTGGCGGCTAGGGTCGGGCTGCACCAAAACTGGCGCAGTAGAGAACCGTCGTTTCAACTCCTTGAACGCGGCTTCGCACCGATCCGACCAGGTGAAGGGGACTTTTGGAGAGGTCAGGGCTGTCAGGGGGCTAACTACCTGACTGTAGCCCTTAATGAACCTCCTATAGAAATTCGCGAAGCCGAGGAACTGTTGCAGCTTCCTACGGCTTGTTGGTTGGAGCCAATCTCTCACCGCCGCAACGGCCGGATCAGGGGCGACGGAGTTAGAGGAGATGATAAACCCCAGGAAGGACAAAGACGTGCGGTGAAACTCGCACTTCTCGCCCTTCACAAACAGTCGGTTCTCTAACAACCGCTGCAGGACCTGACGTACATGCTGGACATGGGTCTCAGGATCCGGAGAAAAGATGAGAATATCGTCCAGATATACGAAGACGAATCGGTGCAGGAAGTCCCGCAAGACGTCGTTAACCAAGGCTTGGAACGTCGCTGGGGCGTTGGTGAGGCCGAACGGCATGACCAGGTACTCAAAGTGACCTAATGGGGTGTTAAATGCCGTCTTCCATTCGTCTCCCTTCCGGATCCGAACCAGGTGATACGCATTTCTAAGATCCAGCTTAGTAAAGATTTTGGCTCCATGCAGGGGGGTGAACACGGAATCTAACAATGGCAACGGGTATCGGTTGCGAACCGTAATCTCATTCAGCCCCCTGTAATCAATACATGGACGAAGTCCGCCATCTTTCTTGCCCACAAAAAAGAAACCTGCCCCCATCGGGGAGGTGGAGTTCCGGATCAGCCCGGCAGCTAATGAGTCCCGGATGTAGGTCTCCATTGATTCGCGCTCAGGTCGTGAGAGGTTGTACAGCCTGCTGGACGGGAACTCAGCGCCTGGAACCAAATCAATGGCACAATCGTACGGACGGTGCGGGGGAAGGGTGAGTGCCAGATACTTACTGAAGACGTCAGCAAGATCGTGGTACTCAACCGGCACTGCCGTCAGATTGGGAGGGACTTTGACCTCCTCCTTAGCCTGTGAACCGGGAGGAACCGAGGATCCTAAACACCCCCGATGGCAGGTTTCGCTCCACTGAACCACCACCCCAGATGGCCAATCAATCCGGGGATTGTGCTTCAACATCCATGGGATGCCCAAAATCACGCGGGAGGTAGAAGGAGTTACAAAAAACTCAATCTCCTCCCGGTGGTTTCCAGACACCACCAGAGTTACTGGTTGTGTCTTGTGTGTGAGTAAAGGGAGGAGGGTGCCATCTAGTGCCCGCACCTGCAACGGCGAAGGAAGCGCCACCAGAGGGAGCACTACCTCCCTTGCCCATCTGCTGTCTAGCAGATTCCCTTCTGACCCCGTGTCCACCAGTGCTCGGGGTTGAAGGGTTAAATCCCCGCTCAGGATTGTGACTGGGAGTCGTGTGGCAATTTGTGTGTGTCTCACTTGAATGTTTTGACCCCCCCTTAGCCCAGTCTCTAAGGGCGAGTGTTGTCGTTTTGGCCGTTTGGGGCAGTTTCTCTGTGTGTGCTCAGTTGAGCTGCAGAGAAAACACTCTCCACGGATCAGCCTCCCCATTTTGGCCCTGTGCATTTCCCTAACAACGTCAGCAGGGGGAGCTGTTGCCCCACAAAGCGCTGCGGCTGTGGAGCGTGGGGAGGGCGGCCCCTTTTCGAACCCGGAAGAGAGAGGGGCGGCGCGTATCCGGTCACGTCCTTCGCCTCGCTCCTGACGGCGTTCCTCCAACCGATTGTCTAACCGTATAACGAGATCGATAAGCCCATCTAAATCCCGCGGTTCCTCCTTAGCTACCAGCTGCTCCTTCAGAACCAACGACAGTCCGTTTATGAAGGCGGCGCGGAGCGCAACGTTATTCCAGCCGGACCTCGCAGCCGCGATGCGGAAGTTGACTGCATAAGCGGCTGCGCTCTCGCGTCCCTGTCTCATTGACAGCAGCACGGTTGAAGCGGTCTCTCCTCTGTTAGGGTGATCAAACACTGTTCTGAACTCCCCCACAAACCCAGTGTATGCTGATAACAACCGTGAGTTCTGTTCCCAGAGCGCCGTAGCCCAGGCGCGTGCTTTACCCCGAAGCAGAGCAATCACATAAGCTATTTTACTAGCATCTGACGCGTACATGACGGGACGTTGTGCGAAGACGAGCGAACACTGCATAAGAAAATCCGCGCACGTCTCCACACAACCTCCGTGCGGAGAGAGCCTCCACCCTGCGGTTCAGGAGGATGTTTTGCTCAGTCATTTGATCCAACCGAGCCGTAAAGGCGGTGAGAATGTGCTGCAGCTCACCAATCACGTCTCCTGCAGACGCCTGCGCTCCCTGCTCTCCCAATTGGTCGTTCAACAGCCGGGTGACGCCCCTCGGAGTCCATGACGCTGGCCGAGATATCCTGTTGGGAAAGTGTAGGAACACGGACCCACAACAGGGGGCGCAAATGAACGGACAATGGAGGAAGTCAAATAACAACACTTTACTGTTGTGAATAAGCACAACAAACACAACAGATTACAACAATAGACAAAGAAGTCAATTCACAAAATGTGTCACGTGGGCAGGCTCGAAGATAAGAGACGTCTGTCCAAAGCAGAACCGGAACCACACGATTTCCTCCGCCACCGAACCCCGGGAATACTGGAGCCGCCAAGTCCCGAACTCCCAGGTGGCCACTGCCTCCGCGTGTCGGATCTGGTACTGCTGGCGAGAAAAAAAACAGTTAAATGTGGGTGCGTTTGCACCCAGCAACCCGTATGGCGGGAAAACCACCTCCACCTCTCCTCGGAAGAATGTCTGCTATTTAACGCACAAAAGTAACAAAGTGTTAATGTCAAAAAGACAACACAGTCGGCTGAGTACTGTACCTCCTAGGTAGAGCGATATCTCGGCAAAGCGGTGGAGATGTCGTCTTGCTGATATACCACTGCTGATCAGATGATTGGTGACAGCTGTCGTAGGCGATAAGTGACAGCTGTCACCCCGGCTGCTCCTGTGAGGTGGCAGCGCCCTCTGGTGCCTGGAGCCCGCACTCCAGACAGGGCGCCCTCTGGTGGTGGTGGGCCAGCAGTACCTCCTCTTCAGCGGCCCACACAACAGTCCCAACTTCACTGGAATTTGGGTGGTACATCAATTTTTTTTCCTTCAACATCCCTATTATTTATTCTGTATGCTGGTGGACCTGGGTAATTAATTTTAGTTCCCCATGTCTTTAACGTGTGAATTATCAAGATCAATGATGTGAAACTGAACTAAATCTGGGCAGTGTGGTGGACCAGCGGTTAGTACACTTTTGTTTTCAGAGCAGAAGGTTCCCGGTTCAAGACCACTGTTGCCCATTCTCCATGTTCTGTGGAATTGTTTCACAAAGGAAGAGTGCCAAGTGTAAAGTTTGGGGCGGCATGGTGGCTTAGTGGTTAGCGCTGTTGCCTCACAGCATGACGTTCCTAGGATCACTTCTTCCCATCTGGTCCTTTCTGTGTGGTGTTTTGCATGTTCTCCCCATGTTTACATGAATTCCCTCCCAGGGAGCTTCTTCCCATTTCCAAAGAAATTCAGGTTTGGTAGTTCATAGTTCAAAATTCATAGTTTGTCTACATGTGGCGCTGTGACAGACTAGAGTCCTGCTCAAGGTGAACACCGCCCCTTTCCTGACTGCTGGGATAAGGTAGATAGAGAGAGGTCTGATGAGTTTGCATATACTTTGCTACAAAGTGCAACTTCATGTACAGCCAGTAGGCAGCTTTGTATCAAGAGCTGAACCATGTTTAATGGATCTATAGCAGATCTTTTGGTGCTGTGGTTGTTCATAGTGGGTTAGTCTTTTGTCAAACAGGGTTAAGATCAGGTGGAATATGTTATCTGCTAACACTCACCTGTGTTGATGGCATTGGGATGGGCATCCAGGTAAGTGGGTAAGGTGAGGCCGAAGAACATGGAAAATCCAAGAACAAAGAGGTTTCTGGATGAGTTCAGATCTACCAGCTGCAGGTTGGAGAGACCAACGGCTGTGATCATTCCTGAAAAGACCCAAGCCATATTCACCTATCTGTCTTGGAAAACTCTTTAAGATTAAGACCAATGCATCTTTGTTCCTTTAGTTCTTTATTTTCAGATGACAAGGTGGATACGTTTCACTCTTATCTCAAGCTCAGAAATGGATGTTATCTTAGCACAAACATTTGAAGGTGGAGGGAGGGAGGAACATCTAGTCTGGTGCATATTGGAAGTGAAAAACATCCATGTATCAAAACTGAGGGATTGACATGAGTACATGTGGGCGTTTGAATATCCTCAAGGCAGCATCACACTTCATCCAGTCACATGTTTAGTTCACTGAAAACTCCAATGTCTTTCTAAAGTATCACTTGGCAAAATTGCAACTTTCCAACTGAATATCAGTGGGCTAGTCAGCAGTCTATCAGATCAATCCATCAGCCTGGTGTACGATGGACTGATTGAGAGCTCTGACTCCTGCTTTCTGTTTTTCCAAGCCGGGTTTAATGTCTACTGATGTACATGTGAAAAGAGAACTGTTTTCTGCTTGTACTCTCATCTTATCTCATGGTGTCTGGTCTAGTTCTGAGTGTAGGGGCCTGTTTCAGAAAATACAGCAGGTTATTTGACACTGCTGAAATTGGAACTCTTGATGTGAGTGTACAGCAAGTATGAGCTTATTTTTAGGGGGAATCAAACTAAAACCACAGCTCCAGTTGCAATAGGGTGAGAAATAACATGGTAGAAAATAATTGCTCAAGTCAATACATAAGTTTGATTTATTTATTTAATATTTAAAAGTATACTTTTACAGTTGAATACTGGTAGAATTAACTTAAAATTTGTTTCATTTAGGTGCAATCCTGTGGTTGACAAAACGACACAGAAGCAGCTGAAAATTAAATAGAACAATAAAGTTCAAACTAGCCTAAAAGACTTGTGGCTGTGCCATTAGTATCATATTTGTCATATAACAGTAAACATAATTCTGTCTGTTTTAATGTGAGTAGCAATCATGAACCATCTATTTCCTAATTTAAATAGGCCTATTTAATTAACATTTAACAATCTATGACATTGTTTTTCATGAGAAATATGTCAGTTGTCCCAAAAGATTCTGATGGAGTTATCTGCCATGTAGACCCTCATGCTTCAGCAGATCCCTGTACAGTTGTAAGAGTACGACTCAGCATTTCAAAGATTTTTCCAAAAAGTAGACTGTCTTGTTCCCAATGTTTTTTGTTCAGAGCCCCCCACTTTGTTGGAACTATGAAAAGCTGGACTTCCTGTAAAAATAATAAAGTGATTATTTTGTTTGAAAATTCTTTGTTGTACTCTGTTTAGTTGATCACTGTAACTGTTAGTTTGGTCTAAAGCTCCTGTCACATTGGCGTATTCGGAGAGCTGCTCATTACAGCGTATCGTCTACGCTGTAATGAGCAGCTCTCCGCCCACTTCACGAGGAGTTTATTCTCAATACGCAGCAGTATGTTGAGGGCTACGTATGTAGGACAGAAGAAATTAAACATGTTTAAGCCCCTGTCACAGTGGCGCATTCGTAGAGCTGCTCATTGCAGTGTTGTTTCATTTAAATACGCCCAAAATATGCACATACTCAGCCTTTTTCAGTGTTCGTTCAAACTTGCAGCTGCGTGTATTCGCGTTTTAATGTGTGCACACAGTCGCGTGTGCCATGCTGCACCAGTTCAGTGCTATTTTCTGCCTCTGTGGAAGTGCGCTCTGTTCTCTACTGCATGGTGTTGTGCGGCTCAAAAACAGAGTCATTTAACATGATTATTTATTTATTTATTTATTTTTTTGTCTTGGTGGATCACTTTCATTGTGTCCAGGTGCTGCTGAGTCTGGCTGTGGTAAGGCTGCCCTGAACGAAACGCTGTGACTCGTTTAAACTGGGAGAGAGCGCTTTTGTTGATAGCGCGCGCGGTCTCTCTCTCTCTCTCTCTCTGTGATACAGAGAGAGAGAGAGAGAGAGAGAGAGAGACAGTGTGCGCTTTTATGAAACAATGCGACACAGTGAACCAGTCCTCATATCATGAGTCCAGTATGATAAAGTGAAGCAACAATCTTGCAGTATTTATAGCTCCAGAAGAACAGGGAGATGTGAAATGACGTACAGTACTGTGTTGCAGCATGGGTGGGCTCACAATAGTGGACAGTAGTACGCCGCTGCGTGTACTCGTGTGAAGGCTCCATGCTGTGCTGTACGCCGAAGAAAATTAAATGTTTAATTTCTTCAGTCCTACGCACGTAGCCCTCAACATACTGCTGCGTACTGAGAATAAACTCCTCGTGAAGTGGGTGAAGAGCTGCTCATTACAGCGTAGACGATACTCTGTAATGAGCAGCTCTACGGATACGCCAATGTGACAGGGGCTTTAATTTTCTTCGGCGTAAATACCGCTTTTATTTTAAGGATAGCGTGCGCGGTCTCTCTCTCTCTCTCTCTCTCTCTCTCAACACAGAGAGAGAGAGAGAGAGAGAGAGAGGGAGACCGTGCACGCTATCAATAAACGCGCTCTCTTCCAGTTTAACGAATCACAGCATTTCGTTCAGGGCAGCCTTTACCACAGCCAGAATCAGCAGCATATGGACACAATGAAAGTGATCCACCAAGACAAAAAAAAAAAAAATGGTAATAATAATCATGTTAAATGACTCTGTTTTTGAGCCACACCACACAATGCAGTAGAGAACAGAGCGCACTTCCACAGAGGCAGAAAATAGCACTGAACTGGTGCAGCATGGCACACGCGACTGTGTGCACACATTAAAACACGAACACACGCAGCTGCCAGTATGAACGAACACTGAAAAAGGCTGAGTATGCGCCTATTTCGGGTGTATTTAAATGAAACATAATGCTGTAATGAGCAGCTCTACGAATACGCCACTGCGACAGGGGCTGAAGCAGTGAGTCTGGTCTGCTTGGGACCTCAAGCAGACCAGACTCACTGCTTAAGCATTAAATATGCACACACACACACACACACACACACACACACACACACACACACACACACACACACACACACACACACACACACACACACACACACACACACACACACACACACACACACACACACACACACACACACACACACACACTTCAGGGAGATTGCTCAGGGGGTTGGTGAGGTTAGACTGTACCCTTGCGAAACACCTTAGGGTAGCTTGTTGTGATTTGGTGCTATATACAATAGTGTTCAGAATAATAGTGGTGCTATGTGACGAAAAAGATTAATCCAGGTTTTGAGTATATTTCTTGTTGTTACATGGGAAACAAGGTACCAGTAGATTCAGTAGAGTCTCACAAATCCAACAAGACCAAGCATTCATGATATGCACGCTGTTAAGGCTATGAAATTGGGCTATTAGTAAAAAACAAAGTAGAAAAGGGGGTGTTCATAATAATAGTAGTGTGGCATTTGGTCAGTGAGTTCGTCAATTTTGTGGAACAAACAGGTGTGAATCAGGTGTCCCCTATGTAAGGATGAAGCCAGCACCTGTTGAACATGCTTTTCGCTTTGAAAGCCTGAGGAAAATGGGACGTTCAAGACATTGTTCAGAAGAACAGCGTAGTTTGATTAAAAAGTTGATTGGAGAGGGGAAAACTTATACACAGGTGTAAAAAAATTATAGGCTGTTCATCTACAATGATCTCCAATGCTTTAAAATGGACAAAAAAACCCAGAGATGAGTGGAAGAAAACGGAAAACAACAATCAAAATGGATAGAATAACCAGAATGGCAAAGGCTCACCCATTAATCAGCTCCAGGATGATCAAAGACAGTCTGGAGTTACCTGTAAGTGCTGTGACAGTTAGAAGACGCCTGTGTGAAGCTAATTTATTTGCAAGAATCCCCCGCAAAGTCAATTCAATTCAATTCAATTTTTTTTTATATATAGCGCCAAATCACAACAAACAGTTGCCCCAAGGCGCTTTATATTGTAAGGCAAAGCCATACAATAATTATGTAAAACCCCAACGGTCAAAACGACCCCCTGTGAGCAAGCACTTGGCTACAGTGGGAAGGAAAAACTCCCTTTTAACAGGAAGAAACCTCCAGCAGAACCAGGCTCAGGGAGGGGCAGTCTTCTGCTGGGACTGGTTGCGGCTGAGGGAGAGAACCAGGAAAAAGACATGCTGTGGAGGGGCGCAGAGATCGATCACTAATGATTAAATGCAGAGTGGTGCATACAGAGCAAAAAGAGAAAGAAACACTCAGTGCATCATGGGAACCCCTCAGCAGTCTAAGTCTATAGCAGCATAACTAAGGGATGGTTCAGGGTCACCTGATCCAGCCCTAACTATAAGCTTTAGCAAAAAGGAAAGTTTTAAGCCTAATCTTAAAAGTAGAGAGGGTGTCTGTCTCCCTGATCTGAAATGGGAGCTGATTCCACAGGAGAGGAGCCTGAAAGCTGAAGGCTCTGCCTCCCATTCTACTCTTACAAACCCTAGGAACTACAAGTAAGCCTGCAGTCTGAGAGCGAAGCGCTCTATTGGGGTGATATGGTACTACGAGGTCCCTAAGATAAGATGGGACCTGATTATTCAAACCTTATAAGTAAGAAGAAGAATTTTAAATTCTATTCTAGAATTAACAGGAAGCCAATGAAGAGAGGCCAATATGGGTGAGATATGCTCTCTCCTTCTAGTCCCCATCAGTACTCTAGCTGCAGCATTTTGAATTAACTGAAGGCTTTTTAGCTTTTAGGACAACCTGATAATAATGAATTACAATAGTCCAGCCTAGAGGAAATAAATGCATGAATTAGTTTTTCAGCATCACTCTGAGACAAGACCTTTCTAATTTTAGAGATATTGTGTAAATGCAAAAAAGCAGTCCTACATATTTGTTTAATATGCGCTTTGAATGACATATCCTGATCAAAAATGACTCCAAGATTTCTCACAGTATTACTAGAGGTCAGGGTAATGCCATCCAGAGTAAGGATCTGGTTAGACACCATGTTTCTAAGATTTGTGGGGCCAAGTACAATAACTTCAGTTTTATCTGAGTTTAAAAGCAGGACATTAGAGGTCATTCCTGTCTTTATGTCTGTAAGACAATCCTGCAGTTTAGCTAATTGGTGTGTGTCCTCTGGCTTCATGGATAGATAAAGCTGGGTATCATCTGCATAACAATGAAAATTTAAGCAATACCGTCTAATAATACTGCCTAAGGGAAGCATGTATAAAGTGAATAAAATTGGTCCTAGCACAGAACCTTGTGGAACTCCATAATTAACTTTAGTCTGTGAAGAAGATTCCCCATTACATGAACAAATTGTAATCTATTAGACAAATATGATTCAAACCACCGCAGCGCAGTGCCTTTAATACCTATGGCATGCTCTAATCTCTGTAATAAAATTTTATGGTCAACAGTATCAAAAGCAGCACTGAGGTCTAACAGAACAAGCACAGAGATGAGTCCACTGTCCGAGGCCATAAGAAGATCATTTGTAACCTTCACTAATGCTGTTTCTGTACTATGATGAATTCTAAAACCTGACTGAAACTCTTCAAATAGACCATTCCTCTGCAGATGATCAGTTAGCTGTTTTACAACTACCCTTTCAAGAATTCTTGAGAGAAAAGGAGGGTTGGAGATTGGCCTATAATTAGCTAAGATAGCTGGGTCAAGTGATGGCTTTTTAAGTAATGGTTAATTACTGCCACCTTAAAAGCCTGTGGTACATAGCCAACTAACAAAGATAGATTGATCATATTTAAGATCGAAGCATTAAATAATGGTAGGGCTTCCTTGAGCAGCCTGGTAGGAATGGGGTCTAATAAACATGTTGATGGTTTGGATGAAGTAACTAATGAAAATAACTCAGACAGAACAATCGGAGAGAAAGAGTCTAACCAAATACCAGCATCACTGAAAGCAGCCAAAGATAACGATACGTCTTTGGGATGGTTATGAGTAATTTTTTCTCTAATAGTTAAAATTTTGTTAGCAAAGAAAGTCATGAAGTCATTACTAGTTAAAGTTAATGGAATACTCAGCTCAATAGAGCTCTGACTCTTTGTCAGCCTGGCTACAGTGCTGAAAAGAAACCTGGGGTTGTTCTTATTTTCTTCAATTAGTGATGAGTAGAAAGATGTCCTAGCTTTACGAAGGGCTTTTTTATAGAGCAACAGACTCTTTTTCCAGGCTAAGTGAAGATCTTCTAAATTAGTGAGACGCCATTTCCTCTCCAACTTACGGGTTATCTGCTTTAAGCTACGAGTTTGTGAGTTATACCATGGAGTCAGGCACTTCTGATTCACACCCAGAGCAGAAAAGTGCGGGAGAGACAGGAGAAGCTGCCATGCTAAATCGGCTAAGAGCTAGTAGCTGCACTAAGCTAGCGGATTCCTAAACAAGCAAAGTGAATAATGTGTAAATAATTTAGAGGTGATTCAGCAGAAGGAGTGCTTTAGTTAAGGCACGTGGAGATTACACTGGGAAACAAATCGTAATCTAGATAACTAGATCAATCTAACTGCGCAGATTAAACAGCTAACAGATACAGAAAAACACCGCTGTGCTCCGGAACAGGAAGTGATACAATACCGCAGTGAGAGCCAACCACCAGTCCCTCTGTTAAATAAAAGACATGTGCAGAAGAGGTTACAATTTGCCAAAGAACACATCAACTGGCCTAAATAGAAATGGAGGAATATTCTGTGGATTGATGAGAGTAAAATTGTTATTTTTGGGTCCAAGGGCCACAGACAGTTTGTGAGACGACCCCCAAACTCTGAATTCAAGCCAGAGTTCACAGTGAAGACAGTGAAGCATGGTGGTGCAAGCATCATGATATTGGCATGTTTCTCCTACTATGCTGTTGGGCCTATATATCGCATACTAGGTAACATGGATCAGTTTGGATATGTCAAAATACTTGAAGAGGTCATGTTGCCTTATGCTGAAGAGGACATGCCCTTGAAATGGGTGTTTCAACAAGACAATGACCCCAAGCACACTAGTAAACAAGCAAATTCTTGGTTCCAAACCAAGAAAATTAATGCCTCGCAGATGTGAAGAAATCATGAAAAACTTGTGGTTATACAAGTAAATACTAGTTTAGTGATTCACAGGACTGCTAAAAACCCAGTTTGAACATAAGAGTTTTGAGTTTGTAGTGTCAACAGCAGATGCTACTATTATTGTTAACACCCCCTTTTCTACTTTTTTTTTTACTAGTAGCCCAATTTCATAGCCTTAAGAGTGTGCATATCATGAATGCTTGGTCTTGTTGCATTTGTGAGAATCTACTGAATCTACTGGTACCTTGTTTCCCATGTAACAATAAGAAATATACTCAAAACCTGGATAAATCTTTTTAGTCACATAGCACTACTATTATTCTGAACACTGCTGTAAATACACTGATTAAGCTGAGGGAAAATTGATATGATACCCCCGCCCTTTTGGTACATCCAGAAAAAAATCATCTTTTTAATTGCAGCACGGTGGCTTAATAGTTAACCCTGCTGCCTTACAGCAAAAAGGTCATGCGATCTTTTCACACCCTTTCTGTGTGGAGTTTGCATGTTCTCCCCGTGTCTGGGTGGGTTTCTTCCAGGTACTCCAGCTTCCTCCCACAATCAAAAACCTGTCAGGGTTTCAGACACAAAATGGCTGGACACAATGACTCTGACACAAAAAGGTGAGTTCAAAAGGCTCTACTCGATTACCAGGCAAGGTTCAGTACAGAACAGCAAACGATGATAAGCAACAGTGTCTAAAACATAGCAGTAGGCAAGGCCAAAAAGCAGGCGGACAAACTGTACACGGCAAGACATTAACATGATAACTTGGACACTATTAATAAAGGCTGGAAACGTTGGCATGAAGCACCAACGATCTGGTTGCAAAACAAGAGACTTAAATGCCGGTGATCATTAGAGGAAATGTACAACAGGTGAGAAGGGAGAGAGCAGTAGGGCATGGCTACAAAGACCACAGGAATGACACAACACAGACAAAGAGCAAGAGAATGTAGGAAACGAAAAACCAACCAAATACAACAAACAAAAGTCCAACAAACATCCCTGCAACCCCAACCATGACATCACCCCCCCTCAAGAGCTGACCCCCAGTGACCCAGGAGCACCAGGAATGTGAGGCATGGAAGTCCCGGATCAGGTCAAGATCCAAAACAAAGAGGGACAGCATCCAGGAGCATTCCGCTGGCCTGTCAGCTTCCCAATCCACGAGGTACTGAATGTCCGACCCCGACGACGAGAAGACAAGAGCCTCTGCATAGTGAACACAGGACCACTGTCGATGAACCGGGCTGGCAGAGGGGGTCAGGCAGGATGGCAAGTGGACTGGACGAGACCGGCTTGACGTGGCTGACATGGAAAGGGGGTTGAATGCATAGCCTGGGGAAGCTTGAGGAGGATTGATTTGATTGATTGATTAATTTCAATCAGCAAACTCATGCAATAACAGAAAATAAATGAATGGATAAAATAAAAAAAGAAAACACAATGAATATCCTGAAAAAAACAAACATCTAGCTGAATGAACCATTCCCTGAACCATCCCTTAGTTATGCTGCTATAGACGTAGACTGCTGGGGGGTTCCCATGATGCACTGTTTCTTTCTCTTTTTGCTCTGTATGCACCACTCTGCATTTAATCATTAGTGATCGATCTCTGCTCCCCTCCACAGCATGTCTTTTTCCTGGTTCTCTCCCTCAGCCCCAACCAGTCCCAGCAGAAGACTGCCCCTCCCTGAGCCTGGTTCTGCTGGAGGTTTCTTCCTGTTAAAAGGGAGTTTTTCCTTCCCACTGTAGCCAAGTGCTTGCTCACAGGGGGTTGTTTTGACCGTTGGGGTTTACATAATTATTGTATGGCCTTGCCTTACAATATAAAGCGCCTTGGGGCAACTGTTTGTTGTGATTTGGCGCTATATAAAAAAAAAAATTGATTGATTGATTGATTGATGAAAAAGGTCAAGGCTGAAGCTATCTAGCTTTTAAATGCCCAAACTTATTTATACAGTGTCAATATTAAAAATAAAACATTTCTGTCAGACTACGAACAGTAATACAAAAATTTAGCAGAAGTAGCGGAAAAACTACAGAGGATCTTGAGACAGAAATTAGTTCACCCTAAGGACAGGATCCCAAGTTACAAACAGAGCAATGTAGTGTATTCTATCAGATGTCAGGAAAACTGTAACGAACACTACATAGGTGAGACTAAGCAACCTTTACACAAAAGGCTATACCAGCACCGCAGAGAGGGCACCATTGGACCTCAGTCTGTAGTTCATCTCAACCTTAAAGACACTAACCACACATTTGTTTCCCCACACTTCCACACAGTAAGACAGATATGGTAAAAATAATGAACAGTAGAGGCTTTATAGTCTAGTATGTATTTTTTTCTCCCCAGAATTATGGTGCATTTTTCCAGTTTTGATCTGACGTGGCTTTCATGAGGTTTCCAGCTGCTTTTGCCGTCTATGATCACTCCAAGAAATTTATTTTGGTATACTCTTTCTATGTGTGTATTGTTTATAATCAGGTCTACTTGAACATTCATGGAATTTCTTCCAAACAGCATCATCTTTGTTTTCTCCAAATTCAATGATAATTTGTTTTTGTTGAACCATAATTTACTTCATTAATTTCTGTCGTGATCAGCTCCAAAATCTGCTGCAAGCTTTCACCAGAACAAAAATATCTGTATCATCTGCAAACATGCAAATCTCAATAACTTTGAAACATTACATGTATAAAATAAAACAGCTTAGGTCCTAATATTGACCCTTGTGGTACCCCACAAGTGATACCCATGTAGTGTGATTTGTGTTCACCCATTTGTACATATTGCTTCTTGTTAGATAGCTCCTCAGCCAGCTCAACCAATCCCCTCTAATACCAAACCTTTCCATTTTGTCTAATGGATATAAAATACTATCATAGTGTCAAAAGCTTTGCTTAAATTAAGGAATACACCCCAGAGCAAGTTTTGTGTTGTCAACATTATTTGTGATTTCCTCTATTAGTTGTATGACTGCCAATGCTGTTGCTCTGTCTGCTCAGAATCCATATTGATTCTCAGTTAGCAAATTATGTTTTTCAATAAATATATCCAGTCCTGTCATGACCAAAGAATGAGATCATGAGTACAAGCGGGCCGAGATGAGTTTCCTCCGCAGGGTGGCTGGCGCGTCCCTTAGAGATAGGGTGAGGAGCTTGGCACATGGGAGGAGCTCGGAGTCAAGCCGCTGCTCCTCCATGTCAAAAGGAGCCAGTAGGTGGTTTGAACATCTTTTCCAGATGCCCCCTTGACGCCTCGCTGGAGAGGTGTTTCCAGGCCACGTCCCATCGGGAGGAGGGGACTACGTCTCTCGGCTGACTTAGGAACGCATCGGGTTTCCCCTGGAGGAGCTGGAGGAGGTGTGTGTGGATCGGGAGGTCTGGGCGGCTTTGCTAAAGCTGCTGCGCCTGCGACCTGACTCCGGATAAAGCGGAAGAAAATGGATGGATGGATGGATGGATGGATGGATGGATGGATGGATGGATGGATGTCATGAAAAAGCTTTTCGAGTATATTGGAGAAGTGGAAGAGCAAAGAAACAGGCCTATAGTTTGTGAAATGTTGTCTGCATTTCGTTATGCCTGTAAGGGTCGAGTGACAATAAAAGTGAGCCGGAGTCTGAGTCTATTTCCAGATTTAAAACAATGGTATTACTTTTGCTACTTTCATTTTGTTGTGGAATTCACTAGATTGAAAAGACAGGTTGCAAATATGGGTTAGTGTAAACCAGATTGACCACCTTGGCTATGGGAAAGGAACCAACAAACCTGGGAGCTAGCTTCTTGCAGGTCCCCCGAAGTGGCAGGTACTGTGTAGACAACCAGACCCTCTGCCCAGGCACATAAGTGGGAGCACCCGTTTTCCTGTGATCAGCAGCCGACTTGAGTATAGCAGAGGACTTAAGGAAAGCATGACAAGCCCACTCCCAGGTTCTTCTACAAGGCTTCACCAGAGCCAGCACTGACGGAACAGAGGAGGTGGAGTCTATGGATGAGAACATATATCTCACCCGTGTTGGCCTCTCTTCATTGGCTTCCTGTTAATTCTAGAATAGAATTTAAAATTCTTCTTCTTACTTATAAGGTTTTGAATAATCAGGGTCCCATCTTATCTTAGGGACCTCGTAGTACCATATTACCCCATTAGAGCGCTTCGCTCTCAGACTGCGGGTTTACTTGTAGTTCCTAGGGTTTGTAAGAGTAGAATGGGAGGCAGAGCCTTCAGCTTTCAGGCTCCTCTCCTGTGGAACCAGCTCCCAATTCAGATCAGGGGGACAGATACCCTCTCTACTTTTAAGATTAGCTTAAAACTTTCCTTTTCGCTAAGGCTTATAGTTAGGGGCTGGATCGGGTGACCCTGGACCATCCCTTGGTTATGCTGCTTTAGACGTAGAGTGGGGGGGGTGTCCCATGATGCCTGTTTCTTTCTCTTTTTGCTCCGTATGCATCACTCTGCATTTATCATTAGTGATCCGATCTCTGCCCCCTTCACTGGCATGGTCTTTTCTTTTTTCCTTTTTTTCCCGGGTTTTTTCCCTCAGCCCCAACCAGTCTCAGCAGAAGACTGCCACTCCCTGAGGCCTGGTTCTGCTGGAGGTTTTTCTCTTTTCTTCCTGTTAACAAGGGAGTTTTTCTCCTTCCCCTGTTGCCAAGTGCTTGCTCATAGGGGAGTCGTTTTGACCCGTTGGGGTTTTTCATATTATGTATGGCCTTGCCTTACAATATGGAGCGGCCTTGGGGAAATTGTTTGTTGTGATTTGGCGCTATATAAGAAAAAAGTTGATTGATTGATTGAACAATGCAGGTTGAGTGCTGTGGATGATATGAAATGGTGAGTATCCCAAAGAGGAGGATGGTAGACTGTTATGTGCCAGTTCAATCCACAGCAGCTTCTCTGCCCAGGAGGCTGAATGCTGGGAGGAGAGAATCCGGTACTCTTTCTCCAGTTCCTGGTTAACTTGTTCGGACTGTCCATTTGACTGTTGGTGGAAGCCAGGGTGAGGCTGATAGAAATGCCAAGAAGCTTATAGAATTCCTTCTAAAAGTGGGAGACG
The DNA here is from genome assembly GCF_902500255.1 of Thalassophryne amazonica. Lineage (NCBI taxonomy): Eukaryota > Metazoa > Chordata > Actinopteri > Batrachoidiformes > Batrachoididae > Thalassophryne > Thalassophryne amazonica. The sequence continues at coordinate 8,446,529 of NC_047111.1, read as the reverse complement.
AATTGAGGTCCCGGGTCTGAGATGATGTCCTGCAGACAGTAAGCTGCACTGCACAAGGGTGCAGCTTACTGTCTGGGGGGCACATTTGAGACAAGACAGCCCCCACACCAATATCGGATCTGTCCACCTCGACGACGAACTGCCGGCAGGGATCCAGGGCGGAGCAGCACAAATGGTAAATGGACTCCATTTATATAGAGCTTTTCCATCTGTATCAGAATGATGCCTCACATTCACCCACCCACAGAGACACACTCACACACTGATGTCAGGGTGCTGCCATGCAAGGTGCTCACTACATACTAGGAGCAACTTGGGGATTAAGGACCTTGCCCAAGGGCCCTTAGTGATTTTTTTGGTCAGGCTGGGGTTTAAACAGAGGATCCTCTGATCTGAAGCCTAATGTTTAACCACAAGTGCATCACCTCCCACAGCACAGGTGCAGAGATGAAGCATCTCTTAAGTTCACAGAATGCAGCATCACAATCTGCAAACGAAACAAAAGACTTGTGGGTGGAGGTTATGCAATGGCAAAGCAACAGAGCTCAAATTCCTAAAGAAATTCTTGTACAACCCCTGGCAAAAATTATGGAATCACCGGCCTCAGAGGATGTTCATTCAGTTGTTTAATTTTGTAGAAAAAAAGTAGATCACAGACATGACACAAAACTAAAGTCATTTCAAATGGCAACTTTCTGGCTTTAAGAAACACTATAAGAAATCAAGAAAAAAAAAATTGTGGCAGTCAGTAACAGTTACTTTTTTAGACCAAGCAGAGGAAAAAAATATGGACTCACTCAATTCTGAGGAATAAATTATGGAATCATGAAAAACAAAAGAACGCTCCAACACATCACTAGTATTTTGTTGCACCACCTCTGGCTTTTATAACAGCTTACAGTCTCTGAGGCATGGACTTAATGAGTGACAAACAGTACTCTTCATCAATCTGGCTCCAACTTTCTCTGATTGCTGTTGCCAGATCAGCTTTGCAGGTTGGAGCCTTGTCATGGACCATTTCTTCAACTTCCACCAAAGATTTTCAATTGGATTAAGATCCGGACTATTTGCAGGCCATGACATTGACCCTATGTGTCTTTTTGCAAGGAATGTTTTCACATTTTTTGCTCTATGGCAAGATGTATTATCATCTTGAAAAATGATTTCATCATCCCCAAACATCCTTTCAATTGATGGGATAAGAAAAGTGTCCAAAATATCAACGTAAACTTGTGCATTTATTGATGATGTAATGACAGCCATCTCCCCAGTGCCTTTACCTGACATGCAGCCCCATATCATCAATGACTGTGTAAATTTACATGTTCTCTTCAGGCAGTCATCTTTATAAATCTCATTGGAACGGCACCAAACAAAAGTTCCAGCATCATCACCTTGCCCAATACAGATTCGAGATTCGGCCTCTACTGGTGGTTGGCTCTCACTGCGGTATTGTATCACTTCCTGTTCCGGAGCACAGCGGTGTTTTGCTGTATCTGTTAGCTGTTTAATCTGTGCAGTTAGATTGATCTAGTTAACTAGATAACGATTTGTTTCACAGTGTAATCTTCACGTGCCTTAACTAAAGCACTCCCTCTGCTGAATCACCTCTAAATTATTTACACATTATTCACTTTGTGTGTTTTTAGGAATCCGCTAGCTTAGCGCAGCTACTAGCTCTTAGCCGGTTTAGCATGGCGGCTTCTCCTGTCCCTCCCGCACTTTTCTGCTCTGGGTGTGAAATGTTTAGTTATTCCTCGGCCTCCTTTAGCAGTAATGGTACTTGTAATAAGTGTAGCTTATTCGTAGCTTTGGAGGCCAGGCTGGGCGAATTGGAGACTCGGCTCCGCACCTTGGAAAATCCTACAGCTAGCCAGGCCCCTGTAGTCGGTGTGGACCAAGGTAGCTTAGCCGCCATTAGTTCCCCTCCGGCAGATCCCGAGCAGCCGGGAAAGCAGGCCGACTGGGTGACTGTGAGGAGGAAGCGTAGTCCTAAACAGAAGCCCCGTGTACACCGCCAACCCGTTCACATCTCTAACCGTTTTTCCCCACTCTGCGACACACCCACCGAGGAACAAACTCTGGTTATTGGCGACTCTGTTTTGAGAAATGTGAAGTTAGCGACACCAGCAACCATAGTCAATTGTCTTCCGGGGGCCAGAGCAGGCGACATTGAAGGAAATTTGAAACTGCTGGCTAAGGCTAAGAGTAAATTTGGTAAGATTGTAATTCACGTCGGCAGGAATGACACCCGGTTACGCCAATCGGGGGTCACTAAAATTAACACTGAATCGGTGTGTAACGTTGCAAAAACAATGTCGGACTCTGTAGTTTTCTCTGGGCCCCTCCCCAATCGGACCGGGAGTGACATGTTTAGCCGCATGTTCTCCCTGAATTGCTGGCTGTCTGAGTGGTGTCCAAAAAATGAGGTGGGCTTCATAGATAATTGGCAAAGCTTCTGGGGAAAACCTGGTCTTGTTAGGAGAGACGGCATCCATCCCACTTTGGATGGAGCAGCTCTCATTTCTAGAAATCTGGCCAATTTTCTTAAATCCTCCAAACCGTGACTATCCAGGGTTGGGACCAGGAAGCAGAGTTGTAGTCTTACACACCTCTCTGCAGCTTCTCTCCCCCTGCCCTCCCCTCATTACCCCCATCCCCGTAGAGACGGTGCCTGCCCCCCGACCACCAATAACCCAAAAATCTATTTAAGCATAAAAATTCAAAAAGAAAAAATAATATAGCACATTCAACTGCACCACAGACTAAAACAGTTAAATGTGGTCTATTAAACATTAGACCTCTCTCTTCTAAGTCCCTGTTAGTAAATGATATAATAATTGATCAACATATTGATTTATTCTGCCTTACAGAAACCTGGTTACAGCAGGATGAATATGCTAGTTTAAAAGAATCAACACCCCCGAGTCACACTAACTGCCAGAACGCGCGTAGCACGGGCCGAAGTGGAGGATTAGCAGCAATCTTCCACTCCAGCTTATTAATTAATCAAAAACCCAGACAGAGCTTTAATTCATTTGAAAGCTTGACTCTTAGTCTTGTCCATCCAAATGGAAGTCCCAAAAACAAGTTTATTTTGTTGTTATCTATTGTCCACCTGGTCGTTACTGTGAGTTTCTCTGTGAATTTTGGACCTTTTGTCTGACTTAGTGCTTAGCTCAGATAAGATAATTATACTGGGCAATTTTAACATCCACACAGATGCTGAGAATGACAGACAAAACACTGCATTTAATCTATTGTTAGACTCGATTGGCTTTGCTCAAAATGTAAATGAGTCCACCCACCACTTTAATCATACCTTAGATCTTGTTCTGACTTATGGTATGGAAAATTGAAGACTTAACAGTATTCCCTGAAAACCCCCTTCTGTCTGATCATTTCTTAATAACATTTACATTTACTCTGATGGACTACCCAGCAGTGGGGAATAAATTTCATTACAGTAGAAGTCTTTCAGAAAGCGCTGTAACTAGGTTTAAGGATATGATTCCTTCTTTATGTTCTCCAATGCCATATACCAACACAGGGCAGAGTAGCTACTAAACTCTGTGAGTGAGATAGATTATCTCGTCATAGTTTTATATCCTCCTGAGGACAACTTTGGATGCTGTAGCTCCTCTGAAAAAGAGAGCCTTAATCATAAGTGCCGACCTCCGTGGATAACGCACAAACTCGCAGCTTAAAGCAGATAACCGTAAGTGGAGAGGAAATGGCGTCTCACTAATTTAGAAGATCTTCACTTTAGCCTGGAAAAAGATGTCTGTTGCCTATAAAAAAAAGCCCTCTGTAAAGCTAGGACATCTTACTACTCATCACTATGAAGAAAATAAGAACAACCCCAAGGTTTCTTTTCAGCACTGTAGTCAGGCTGACAAAGAGTCAGAGCTTCTATTGAGCCAAGTATTCCTTAGCTTTAACTAGTATGACTTCATGACTTTCTTTGCTAATAAATTTTAACTATTAGAGAAAAAAATTACTCATAACCATCCCAAGACATATCGTTATCTTTGGCTGCTTTCATTAAGCTGTGGTATTTTGGGTTAGACTCTTTCTGTCCGATTGTTCTGTCTGTTATTTTCATTAGTTACTTCCCTCCAAACCAACAACATGTCTATTAGAACCCCATTCCTACCAGGCTGCTCAAGGAAGCCCTACCATTAATTAATGCTTCGGTCTTACAATATGATCAATCTATCTTTATTAGTTGGCTATGTACCACAGGCTTTTAAGGTGGCAGTAATTAAACCATTACTTAAAAAGCCATCACTTGACCCAGCTATCTTAGCTAATTATAGGCCAACTCCAACCTTCCTTTTCTCTCAAAATTCTTGAAAGGGTAGTTGTTAAAACAGCTAACTGATCATCTGCAGAGGAATGGTCTATTGAAGAGTTTCAGTCAGGGTTTAGAATTCATCAAAGTACAGAAACAGCATTAGTGAAGGTTACAAATGATCTCTTATGGCCTCAGACAGGGGACTCATCTCTGTGCTTGTTCTGTTAGACCTCAGTGCTGCTTTTGATACTGTTGACCATAAAATTTTATTACAGAGATTAGAGCATGCCATAGGTATTAAAGGCACTGCGCTGCGGTGGTTTGAATCATATTTAGCTAATAGATTACAATTTGTTCATGTAAATGGGGAATCTTCTTCACAGACTAAGGTTAATTATGGAGTTCCACAAGGTTCTGTGCTAGGACCAATTTTATTCACTTTATACATGCTTCCCTTAGGCAGTATATATGACAGCATTGCTTAAACTTTCATTGTTACGCAGATGATACCCAGCTTTATCTATCCATGAAGCCAGAGGACACACACCAATTAGCTAAACTGCAGGATTGTCTTACAGACATAAAGACATGGATGACCTCTAATTTCCTGCTTTTAAACTCAGATAAAACTGAAGTTATTGTACTTGGCCCCACAAATCTTAGAAACATGGTGTCTAACCAGATCCTTACTCTGGTAGTAATACTGTGAGAAATCTTGGAGTCATTTTTGATCAGGATATGTCATTCAATGCGCATATTAAAGAAATATGTAGGACTGCTTTTTTTGCATTTGCGCAATATCTCTAAAATTAGAAAGGTCTTGTCTCAGAGTGATGCTGAAAAACTAATTCATGCATTTATTTCCTCTAGGCTGGACTATTGTAATTCATTATTATCAGGGTTGTCCTAAAAGTTCCCTGAAAAGCCTTCAGTTAATTCAAAATGCTGCAGCTAGAGTACTGACCAGGGACTAGAAGGAGAGAGCATATTTCACCCATATTGGCCTCTCTTCATTGGCTTCCTGTTAATTCTAGAATAGAATTTAAAATTCTTCTTTCTTACTTATAACGTTTGATAATCAGGTCCCTCTTATCTTAGGGACCTCATAGTACCATATCACCCAATAGAGCGCTTCGCTCTCAGAGTGCAGGCTTACTTGTAGTTCCTAGGGTTTGTAAGAGTAGAATGGGAGGCAGAGCCTTCAGCTTTCAGGCTCCTCCCTCTGGAACCAGCTCCAATTTGGATCAGGGAGACAGACACCCTCTCTACTTTTAAGATTAGGCTTAAAACTTTCCTTTTTTGCTAAAGCTATACATGTTTCCCTCCACAGATGTCTTTTTCCTGGTTCTCTCCCTCAGCCCCAACCAGTCCCAGCAGAAGCCTGCCCCTCCCTAAGCCTGGTTCTGCTGGAGGTTTTCTTCCTGTTAAAAAGGAGTTTTTTCCTTCCCGCTGTTGCTGGTGCTTGCTCGCGGGGGTCGTTTTGACCGTTGGGGTTTTTACGTAATTATTGTATGGCCTTGCCTTACAATATAAAGCGCCTTGAGGCAACTGTTTTGTTGTGATTTGGCGCTATATAAATAAACTGATTGATGATTGATGATTATAGTTAGGGCTGGATCAAGTGACCCTGAACCATCCCTTAGTTATGCTGCTATAGACTTAGACTGCTGGGGGGTTCCCATGATGCACTGAGTGTTTCTTTCTCTTTTGCTCTGTATGCACCATCTGCTTTTAATCATTAGTGATTGATCTCTGCTCCCCTCCACAGCATGTCTTTTTCCTGGTTCTCTCCCTCAGCCCCAACCAGTCCGGCAGAAGACTGCCCTCCCTGAGTCTGGTTCTGCTGGAGGTTTCTTCCTGTTAAAAGGGAGTTTCTCCTTCCCACTGTCGCCAAGTGCTTGCTCCAGGGGGTCGTTTTGACCATTGGGGTTTTTCCGTAATTATTGTATGGCTTTGCCTTACAATATAAGCGCCTTGGGGCAACTGTTTGTTGTGATTTGGCGCTATATAAATAAAATTGATTTGATTTGATTTGAATATGACTTTCATCCAGTCATCCACAGTCCACGATTGCTTTTCCTTAGCCCATTGTAACCTTGTTTTTTTCTGTTTAGGTGTTAATGATGGCTTTCGTTTAGCTTTTCTGTATGTAAATCCCATTTCCTTTAGGCAGTTTCTTATAGTTCGGTCACAGACGTTGACTCCAGTTTCTTCCCATTCGTTCCTCCTTTGTTTTGTTGTGCATTTTCGATTTTTGAGACATATTGCTTTAAGTTTTCTGTCTTGATGCTTTGATGTCTTCCTTGGTCTATCAGTATGTTTGCCTTTAACAACCTTCCCATGTTCTTTGTATTTGGTCCAGAGTTTAGACACAGCTGACTGTGAACAACCAACATCTTTTGCAACATTGCGTGATGATTTACCCTCTTTTAAGAGTGTGATAATCCTCTCCTTTGACATCTCTCATGTTGGAGCCATGATTCATGTCAGTCCACTTGGTGCAACAGCTCTCCAAGGTGTGATCACTCCTTTTTAGATGCAGACTAACGAGCAGATCTGATTTGATGCAGGTGTTAGTTTTGGGGATGAAAATTTACACGGTGATTCCATAATTTATTCCTCAGAATTGAGTGATTACAATTTTTTTTTCCTCTGCTTGATCTAAAAAAGTAACCGTTACTGACTGCCACAATTTTTTTTTCCTGATTTCTTATAGTGTTTCTTAAAGCCAGAAAGTTGCCATTTGAAATGACTTTAGTTTTGTGTCATGTCTGTGATCTGCTTTTTTTCTACAAAATTAAACAACTGAATGAACATCTTCTGAGGCCGGTGATTCCATAATTATTGCCAGGGGTTGTAAAAAGTTGTAAACCCTAGGAAATGTTGAGCCTCTTTCTGAGAGCGAGGGGTAGACCAGTCGTCCACCACCTCCACCATAATCGGATCCATGCTTATCTCTCTCTCAGCCAACACAATCCCCAGGAAGGATACTGGCGGCTTGTGGAGCTTTTCAGCCTTAACGTACAGGTGTCAGATGTGATATAAAAGCGATTTTTGTCTGGTCTGATGGAAAAGCCGAGCCCAAGAGTTCAAAAAGTAATTCACAGTGATAAAGAGTGATAAAGTGTCTCACGTCACCAGAGTCCCCAGAAAAAAACATTATGGTCAAGAAAGTTGGCTGCAAAAAGAATTGTCCAGCCTAGGTGGTGTTACTCTCGTGGAGGTACATGTCAACCAGTTGTGGGCACATATCCGCTAACCATCGAAGATAATGTTTTCATTATTGGATTAGCTTTTCAGATAATTTTGAAAACCGTCATCGGACTAATTATCTTATGATAAGTTGTGGTCTGATAATTTTTAGACCACTAACGTATTTTTGCAGATGTGGTAAAGAAAGTTATAAACAATGTAATAGTTACAAACATCTATGAAATCTAAAATCAGTTAAGTGCCTACCTGTTAAATGTTTTATAGAAGATGTGCAGTATTATCCTCCATAAACAGAGGACAGCTGGTACTAGAAGAAACCACTCTAACCTCTGCAGGCAAAGGAGAACCGGTCACAAAAAAGAAAAAAGGCCATTTCTTTTGACCCCATACTAATATGCTGGCAATATCACCCAAGTCATCCAGAGGCATACAGTTTTAACTTATGGTTAAAATTTTAACCAAACTAATTTCGGAGAAGTTATTTAAATTAACGTCACGTCTGAAGTTTTATAAAGTGAAAATATCAGATATATGTTTTAATTTTAAAGTAATGCACTAATTTTGAAGGTTTTAGTGTGGACATGCTGTGCCCAGGTGCATTATGGATACCTCAGTACATTCACAACAGAAGAAATGTATTTGAGACGCTCTGATCAGGCTCCACACGGACAACAGCATTAAACTTTTTGTATATTGTGCCTAAAACTCTTGTGAATATATTCTCTGGGTTTATAGACGTTATTGTGTTTGTTTAATGTAAAAATGCCAGAAGCAGCTCATGTTGGTCCTCCATTATTTTCAATTGGAATCACTGCAATTGATGCTTATGCTTATCTGCTTATGTCAGACACTCTGTTGTCTTTGTTCCAGAGTAATATATACGAGGGCTGTCAATAAAGTAACGGTCCTTTTTATTTTTTTCAAAAACTATATGGATTTCATTATATGTTTTTACGTCAGACATGCTTGAACCCTCGTGTGCATGCACGTCTTTCATTAAAAAAATCTCCTTTAACAGTGGAATATCCGGATAAAATGCTGAAACCGACTTCTTCTGAAACTTCTCTGTTCTCTCACGACGTCCTGGATCAATAGAGCCTGAAATGTGGAGGTTTTCAGCTTGAACAGGCTGACGACGGCGGCTGAGAGCGCTGAGCGACGTCTCGCACCGTGGGAAGTCCTTAAAGTGACAGAATCACCTCAAAATCTCTCATCAGCCGTTAAAATTTTCACTGAAAACCAGCTCAATTTTTCGAACCGTGTCCACTTCGATGTGTCTAACAGGTTTAGAAAAAAGTTTGATCAAACAACGCGCCAGTCTCTCAGCAACTTCTCAGACAAAGGAATTCCGACGAGGGGCTGGACGACTCCTCCCACAAGGAGTGCTCACAGGAGAATGACGTCACCGACAGGCGTGGAAAAACTCACACATGCGCACGAGGGTTCAAGCATGTCTGACGTAAAAACATATGAATGAAATCCATATAGTTTTTGAAAAAAATAAAAAGGACCGTTGCTTTATTGACAGACCTCGTATATAAGATGTCTGAAATTCAGTTTGCATTTATTAAATTCCACGGATCTTAAACGTAGCACACAGGGATTATCTGGAATTTTGTTTTGGCAAGTTTTCACAGTCTCTACTGCCATCTATTGGCCAGTAGTGTTCATGGCAGTATTCGCCTGGGTACTGACCATCCAGTAGTTGGCAGTGTTCTATTTATTTTGACACCGGTTATATCAGATGGTTATCTAATTACAACTTGGCTTTTTTTTTTTTTTTTTTTTTGAAAATGCATTTTTTTTACAAATAAAAAAATGGCATATTTTACAAAAGCACATTTATCTGTAAACACCAATGCACACACTTCACATTAACGTGTTGGTTTAGATAGAATGAATGAGTCAACCAATAAGTGTTAGCGAAGGCACATGTTACACAACTTCAGAATTAGTGCATTATTCAACATTAAATGATATATATTATATTTTAACTTTGTACAAATGACAGAATTGACATTAACAGAGTTATTCTATCAGTATTAATTTTATTTATAAACCAAACCATAAGTCAGCACTGCTTTATTTTCCAAGACCTCTGCCTCACGGCAAAGCTGTTATTGAGTAGAAAGGTGAGCTTCGCTGCTCCTCTCAAGTGCTTCACTGCTGAAAATTATGTAGTAAATAGGAGTTTCCAGCAGGGGGCAGGATGTACAAAGACAGAAGTGCTGAGTCATTGTTTGTGTCTGTAGTCGCCTTTGATGCTACCAGAAGCAATTGTGGTATTAAAACTCAAAATCAGCTTGTTAGTAGTTGCAAGTGTACCGGAGACAATACTGGAAGTTATCAGTTATCTGTAGCTTCGGATAAATTTTTGTTTTTTTTATCGGTTTAACTTTATAAAAGATAACATTTCAGTTAGCTGATTATCTATTATCAAAGCAAATTTTTTGGTTAGCTGTGCCCTCCACTGCTGTCAACCAACTGATCATGGGTTTGGATGGCAAAATAGGTAATGTGCCCTGATAGAGTCTTCCCACATGGTGCTGGGCTTGCTAAGGGTGGCCACTAGTTCATCCTGGCATTTGGGCAGTTTGCTGGTTTAGCAGGCTGACATTGTTAAATAGGTGGCTGGTGCAGTTTTGTAGAGAGCAAGGTTTTAGTTTTGTTGATAACCGGCCTTTGTTTTGGGGCCACCATGGTTTGCTGATACCGGACGTCCTTCACCCGATTGGGGAAGGTGCTGCCATCTTCTCTGTGAACATAGATAGAGCTCTACAGCAGGCCCGGATCCAGACCGGTTGCAGTTGCATCGGTCCAATTTTTTACGCATTGTTCGTCATCTTTAAAAAAAAAAAAAAATCTTGAATAATCCCAAATAGTGCTGAACGTGTCCCCACGGTGAACACAGCTTTTCGGTGGTTTTCATGTCAACCTATAGTCCATAAATTATACAGATTTTTCTGAGTTTCAGAGTCATATGGACGTACAAATAAAGTCAGATATTCAGGGTTTGGTCTGCAGTGGGTCTGTAATCAAACCATTTCTGCAGCGCGACTCCACTTTGAAGCCGTGATCTCGGCTTCAAAGTGGAGCCGCTTCAATGGCTCAGTTGCTTCAATGGTTCGAACCATTGAAGTAATGCTTCGATTCAATGGCTTGTGGCTCTTTGATTTGCTGCTTTTCAGAAATGGTAAGTCCGCTTCTTAACCCCTCTCAAAGCCATTAAAATATCATGAGTCACTTTGGTGTGGATTAAATTCACTAACTGGGACTCATGTCTTGTTGCAGTCAAGAAACAAGAATCGTTCTCCATTATGATGTCACAGTTCCAAACGCTGCGCGGCCGAGTCAGAGTCTGGTCGGAATAACTTCAAAACGAATTGCCGCTTTAAATAAAATGACACCTCTTACAAACGTAATACAGACAAGAAACTACAATCGACTAAAACGTTTTTTTTCTCCCAAAATGAAATGTACTGTATTTCTTTACAAATTACATCCTGACGTGCTGTAAGAGCTCAGCTCAGATATATGGAGTCAAATCAAATCAAATCAATTTTATTTATATAGCGCTAAATCACAACAAACAGTTGCCCCAAGGCGTCTTATATTGTAAGGCAAGGCCATACAATAATTACGGAAAAACCCCAACGGTCAAAACGACCCCCTGTGAGCAAGCACTTGGCAACAGTGGGAAGGAAAGTGACAGTTATGCCAATAATGTCTGAAAGGAAATGCTTTGACAAAAACTACAGATTTTGTTTATTCCTATTTATGTCCAGAGATCAAACATCCACCATGTAGAGTTTATTATGTCCAAAGTTTAAGGATCCAGTGACCAATTTCATATTTATTTACTATAAGACTCAATAAAATGTTTAATTTCAATTCAATTTCAATTTAATTGGCTTATAAAGTGCCAAATCACAACAAAATCTAAATATACTAAAACAAATACATCACAATTGTACACATATCACAATTGTGATGTATTTGTTTTAGTATATTTAGTCATGGACATGATGAATATTGTTACCTGCTGGACTGTTTCTAATTTTGATTGGTATCAATGGAAAATGTCTTCTGTGAACGGTCTGTATCTCAATATATTATTATTAAGAATATATGCAGTCATATTTTTATTGATTTTATCAATTGAAAAAAATCACATAGATTCAGGTATAACTGAAAGATTTTGGCAATAAATTTGATCCTGTTTACAGTCAATTTTTGTTATAGTGTTGTTTTTTTAGGACATCATATTTATACAAATAAGTATTTACTAATGTCCATGAAGTATAATAAATATATTAAAAGAAGTGTGGCAGTGTATGTTGCACACGAATAAAATAATGAAGATTATTGAATAATCTTCATTCTTTTCATTCTTTTCAATCTTCAATCTTCTTCAACCACCAGTAGAGGCTTGCTTGCCTCTACTGGTGGTTGGCTCTCAATGCGGTATTGTATCACTTCTTGTTCCGGAGCACAGCGGTGTTTTGCTGTATCTGTTAAATCTGCGCAGTTAGATTGATCTAGTTATCTAGATAACGATTTGTTTCACAGTGTTATCTTCACGTGCCTTAACTAAAGCACTCCCTCTGCTGAATCACCTCTAAATTATTTACACGTTATTCACTTTGCGTGTTTTTAGGAATCCGCTAGCTTAGCGCAGCTACTAGCTCTTAGCCGGTTTAGCATGGCGGCTTCTCCTGTCTCTCCCGCACTTTCTGCTCTGGGTGTGAAATGTTTAGTTATTCCTCGGCCTCCTTTAGTAGTAATGGTACTTGTAATAAGTGTAGCTTATTCGTAGCTTTGGAGGCCAGGCTGGGCGAATTGGAGACTCGGCTCCGCACCGTGGAAAATTCTACAGCTAGCCAGGCCCCTGTAGTCGGTGCGAACCAAGGTAGCTTAGCCGCCGATAGTTTCCCTCTGACAGATCCTGAGCAGCCGGGGGAGGGAAAGCGGCCGACTGGGTGACTGTTGAGGAGGAAGCGTAGCCCTAAACAGAAGCCCCGTGTACACCGCCAACCCGTTCACATTTCTAACCGTTTTTCCCCACTCGGCGACACACCCGCCGAGGAATAAACTCTGGTTATTGGCGACTCTGTTTTGAGAAATGTGAAGTTAGCGACACCAGCAAGCATAGTCAATTGTCTTCCGGGGGCCAGAGCAGGCGACATTGAAGGAAATTTGAAACTGCTGGCTAAGGCTAAGCGTAAATTTGGTAAGATTGTAATTCACGTTGGCAGTAATGACACCCGGTTACGCCAATCGGAGGTCACAAAATTAACATTGAATCGGTGTGTAACTTTGCAAAAACAATGTCGGACTCTGTAGTTTCTCTGGGCCCCTCCCCAATCGGACCGGGAGTGACATGTTTAGCCGCATGTTCTCCTTGAATTGCTGTCTGTCTGAGTGGTGTCCAAAAAATGAGGTGGGCTTCATAGATAATTGGCAAAGCTTCTGGGGAAAACCTGGTCTTGTTAGGAGAGACGGCATCCATCCCACTTTGGATGGATGCAGCTCTCATTTCTAGAAATCTGGCCAATTTTCTTAAATCCTCCAAACTGTGACTATCCAGGGTTGGGACTAGGAAGCAGAGTTGTAGTCTTACACACCTCTCTGCAGCTTCTCTCCCCCTGCCATCCCCTCATTACCCCATCCCCATAGAGACGGTGCCTGGTCCCAGACCACCAATAACCAGTAAAAATCTATTTAAGCATAAAAGTTCAAAAAGAAAAAATAATATAGCACCTTCAACTGCACCACAGACTAAAACAGTTAAATGTGGTCTATTAAACATTAGGTCTCTCTCTTCTAAGTCCCTGTTAGTAAATGATATAATAATTGATCAACATATGATTTATTCTGCTTACAGAAACCTGGTTACAGCAGGATGAATATGTCAGTTTAAATGAGTCAACACCCCCGAGTCACACTAACTGTCAGAATGCTCGTAGCACGGGCCGGGGCGGAGGATTAGCAGCAATCTTCCATTCCAGCTTATTAATTAATCAAAAACCCAGACAGAGCTTTAATTCATTTGAAAGCTTGTCTCTTAGGTCTTGTCCATTCCAAATTGGAAGTCCCAAAAACCAGTTTTATTTGTTATTATCTATCGTCCACCTGGTCATTACTGTGAGATTCTCTGTGAATTTTCAGACCTTTTGTCTGACTTAGTGCTTAGCTCAGATAAGATAATTATAGTGGGCGATTTTAACATCCACACAGATGCTGAGAATGACAGCCTCAACACTGCATTTAATCTATTATTAGACTCTATTGGCTTTGCTCAAAAAGTAAATGAGTCCACCCACCACTTTAATCATATCTTAGATCTTGTTCTGACTTATGGTATGGAAATAGAAGACTTAACAGTATTCCCTGAAAAACTCCCTTCTGTCTGATCATTTCTTAATAACATTTACATTTACTCTGATGGACTACCCAGCAGTGGGGAATAAGTTTCATTACACTAGAAGTCTTTCAGAAAGCGCTGTAACTAGGTTGAAGGATATGATTCCTTCTTTATGTTCTCTAATGCCATATACCAACACAGTGCAGAGTAGCTACCTAAACTCTGTAAGGGAGATAGAGTATCTCGTCAATAGTTTTACATCCTCATTGAAGACAACTTTGGATGCTGTAGCTCCTCTGAAAAAGAGAGCTTTAAATCAGAAGTGTCTGACTCCGTGGTATAACTCACAAACTCGTAGCTTAAAGCAGATAACCCGTAAGTTGGAGAGGAAATGGCGTCTCACTAATTTAGAAGATCTTCACTTAGCCTGGAAAAAGAGTCTGTTGCTCTATAAAAAAGCCCTCCGTAAAGCTAGGACATCTTTCTACTCATCACTAATTGAAGAAAATAAGAACAACCCCAGGTTTCTTTTCAGCACTGTAGCCAGGCTGACAAAGAGTCAGAGCTCTATTGAGCTGAGTATTCCATTAACTTTAACTAGTAATGACTTCATGACTTTCTTTGCTAACAAAATTTTAACTATTAGAGAAAAAATTACTCATAACCATCCCAAAGACGTATCGTTATCTTTGGCTGCTTTCAGTGATGCCGGTATTTGGTTAGACTCTTTCTCTCCGATTGTTCTGTCTGAGTCATTTTCATTAGTTACTTCATCCAAACCATCAACATGTTTATTAGACCCCATTCCTACCAGGCTGCTCAAGGCAGCCCTACCATTATTTAATGCTTTGATCTTAAATATGATCAATCTATCTTTGTTAGTTGGCTATGTACCACAGGCTTTTAAGGTGGCAGTAATTAAACCATTACTTAAAAAGCCATCACTTGACCCAGCTATCTTAGCTAATTATAGGCCAATCTCCAACCTTCCTTTTCTCTCCAAAATTCTTGAAAGGGTAGTTGTAAAACAGCTAACTGATCATCTGCAGAGGAATGGTCTATTTGAAGAGTTTCAGTCAGGTTTTAGAATTCATCATAGTACAGAAACAGCATTAGTGAAGGTTACAAATGATCTTCTTATGGCCTCGGACAGTGGACTCATCTCTGTGCTTGTTCTGTTAGACCTCAGTGCTGCTTTTGATACTGTTGACCATAAAATTTTATTACAGAGATTAGAGCATGCCATAGGTATTAAAGGCACTGCGCTGCGGTGGTTTGAATCATATTTGTCTAATAGATTACAATTTGTTCATGTAAATGGGGAATCTTCTTCACAGACTAAAGTTAATTATGGAGTTCCACAAGGTTCTGTGCTAGGACCAATTTTATTCACTTTATACATACAGTATTATTAGACGGTATTGCTTAAATTTTCATTGTTACGCAGATGATACCCAGCTTTATCTATCCATGAAGCCAGAGGACACACACCAATTAGCTAAACTGCAGGATTGTCTTACAGACATAAAGACATGGATGACCTCTAATTTCCTGCTTTTAAACTCAGATAAACTGAAGTTATTGTACTTGGCCCCACAAATCTTAGAAACATGGTGTCTAACCAGATCCTTACTGTGGATGGCATTACCCTGACCTCTAG
Organism: Thalassophryne amazonica; assembly: GCF_902500255.1. Classification (NCBI taxonomy): domain Eukaryota; kingdom Metazoa; phylum Chordata; class Actinopteri; order Batrachoidiformes; family Batrachoididae; genus Thalassophryne; species Thalassophryne amazonica. The sequence goes on along the minus strand of NC_047111.1, from coordinate 8,430,995 downwards.
TAATACTGTGAGAAATCGTGGAGTCATTTTTGATCAGGATATGTCATTCAAAGCGCATATTAAACAAATATGTAGGACTGCTTTTTTGCATTTACGCAATATCTCTAAAATCAGAAAGGTCTTGTCTCAGAGTGATGCTGAAAAACTAATTCATGCATTTATTTCCTCTAGGCTGGACTATTGTAATTCATTATTATCAGGTTGTCCTAAATGTTCCCTAAAAAGCCTTCAGTTAATTCAAAATGCTGCAGCTAGAGTACTGACGGGGACTAGAAGGAGAGAGCATATCTCACCCATATTGGCCTCTCTTCATTGGCTTCCTGTTAATTCTAGAATAGAATTTAAAATTCTTCTTCTTACTTATAAGGTTTTGAATAATCAGGTCCCATCTTATCTTAGGGACCTCGTAGTACCATATCACCCCAATAGAGCGCTTCGCTCTCAGACTGCAGGCTTACTTGTAGTTCCTAGGGTTTGTAAGAGTAGAATGGGAGGCAGAGCCTTCAGCTTCAGGCTCCTCTCCTGTGGAACCAGCTCCCAATTCAGATCAGAGAGACAGACACCCTCTCTACTTTTAAGATTAGGCTTAAAACTTTCCTTTTTGCTAAAGCTTATAGTTAGGGCTGGATCAGGTGACCCTGAACCATCCCTTAGTTATGCTGCTATAGACGTAGACTGCTGGGGGGTTCCCATGATGCACTGTTCTTTCTCTTTTGCTCTGTATGCACCACTCTGCATTTAATCATTAGTGATCGATCTCTGCTCCCCTCCACAGCATGTCTTTTTCCTGGTTCTCTCCCTCAGCCCCAACCAGTCCCAGCAGAAGACTGCCCCTCCCTGAGCCTGGTTCTGCTGGAGGTTTCTTCCTGTTAAAAGGGAGTTTTTTCCTTCCCACTGTAGCCAAGTGCTTGCTCACAGGGGGTCGTTTGACCGTTGGGGTTTTACATAATTATTGTATGGCCTTGCCTTACAATATAAAGCGCCTTGGGGCAACTGTTTGTTGTGATTTGGCGCTATATAAAAAAATTGATTGATTGATTGATTGATATACAGTAGTGTTCAGAATAATAGTAGTGCTATGTGACTAAAAAGATTAATCCAGGTTTTGAGTATATTTCTTATTGTTACATGGGAAACAAGGTACCAGTAGATTCAGTAGATTCTCACAAATCCAACAAGACCAAGCATTCATGATATGCACACTCTTAAGGCTATGAAATTGGGCTATTAGTAAAAAAAAGTAGAAAAGGGGGTGTTCACAATAATAGTAGCATCTACTGTTGACACTACAAACTCAAAACTATTATGTTCAAACTGCTTTTTTTAAGCAATCCTGTGACTCACTAAACTAGTATTTAGTTGTATAACCACAGTTTTTCATGATTTCTTCACATCTGCGAGGCATTAATTTTGTTGGTCTGGAACCAAGATTTTGCTCTGTTGCTAGTGTGCTTGGGGTCATTGTCTTGTTGAAACACCCATTTCAAGGGCATGCCCTCTTCAGCATAAGGCAACATGACCTCTTCAAGTATTTTGACATATCCAAACTGATCCATGATACCTGGTATGCGATATATAGGCCCAACAGCATAGTAGGAGAAACATGCCCATATCATGATGCTTGCACCACCATGCTTCACTGTCTTCACTGTGAACTGTGGCTTGAATTCAGAGTTTCGGGGTCATCTCACAAACTGTCTGTGGCCCTTGGACCCAAAAAGAACAATTTTACTCTCATCAGTCCACAAAATATTCCTCCATTTCTCTTTAGGCCAGTTGATGTGTTCTTTGGCAAATTGTAACCTCTTCTGCACATGTCTTTTATTTAACAGAGGGACTTTGCGGGGGATTCTTGCAAATAAATTAGCTTCACACAGGCATCTTCTAACTGTCACAGCACTTACAGGTAACTCCAGACTGTCTTTGATCATCCTGGAGCTGATCAATGGGTGAGCCTTTGCCATTTTGGTTATTCTTCTATCCATTTTGATAGTTGTTTTCCATTTTCTTCCACGTGTCTCTGTTTTTTTTGTCCATTTTAAAGCACTGGAGATCATTGTAGATGAACAGCCTATATTTTTTTGCACCTGCGTATAAGTTTTCCCCTCTCCAATCAACTTTTTAATCAAACTATGCTGTTCTTCTGAACAATGTCTTGAATGTCCCATTTTCCTCAGGCTTTCAAAGAGAAAAGCATGTTCAACAGGTGCTGGCTTCATCCTTAAAGAGGGGACACCTGATTCCCACCTGTTTGTTCCACAAAATTGACGAACTCACTGACTGAATGCCACACTACTATTATTGTGAACACCCCCTTTTCTACTTTTTTACTAACAGCCCAATTTCATAGTCTTAAGAGTGTGCATATCATGAATGCTTGGTTTTGTTGGATTTGTGAGAATCTACTGAATCTACTGGTACCTTGTTTCCCATGTAACAATAAGAAATATACTCAAAACCTGGATTAATCTTTTTAGTCACATAGCACTACTATTATTCTGAACACTACTGTATATATATATATATATATATATATATATAATATATATAATATATATATATATATATATATATATATATACAATAAAATATTAATATCTCATTAACTTCTGGATTGGTTCTTAAATGTTTCAAATCTGCATTGATTAAACCATTACTTAAGAAATCTAATCTTGACCCTAGCATATTGAAAAATTACAGACTGATATCAAATCTATCATGTTGCTCTAAAATTAATAAATAAATAATAACGTAAATAAAAAAAAGTGGTTTCACGGTAGCTCGTGGACCACCTTACTGAGAATAATCTCTTTGAGCCACTGCAGTCTCCTTTTAGAAAATATCATTCCACAGAGACGGCTCTCACTAAAGTGATGAATGATCTTCTGCTTTCAATTGATTCGGACACCACTATGGTTCTTGTGCTGTTGGATGTCAGTGCTGCATTTGATACCATAGATCATCATATTTTACTCAATAGGCTGGAGAATCATTTTAGGGTTACTGGGAGTGCCCTTGAGTGGTTGACATCATACTTGTCCAGTTGTTCTCACTGTGTTTTGTACAATAACACTACCACTAACCTTAGTGATATGAAATTTGGGGTCCCACAGAGATCCGTCTTAGGCCCCTACTTTTCTCCCTTTATGTAGCACCCCTTGGGCATATACTGTGGCGTTTTGGGATTTCCTTTCATTGCTATGCTGATGATGCTCAATTGTACGAGGTCTATTAGAAAAGTATCCGACCTTATTATTTAAAAAAAAAACCATATGGATTTGAATCACGTGTGATTACATCAGCCAAACTTGAATCCTCGTGGGCATGCAAGAGTTTTTTCACGCCTGTCAGTGACGTCATTTGCCTGTGAGCACGCCTTGTGGGAGGAGTGGTCCAGCCCCCTCTGTTGTGAAGATGTAGGAACACGGACCCACAACAGGGGGCGTTAAATGAACGGGCAATGGATAAGCCAAACAGTAACAATTTAATGTTGTGAAGTGCACAACGGAATACAGACAAATACAGTTTTGGTACTAGAAACAATTATATGTTGAGTGACGTGTGGGCAGGCTTGAGGATAGGAGACGTCCGTCCAGAACTGAGCTGGATCCCACACGGCCCTCACCGCCAACGGATCTGAAGAACACCGGAGCCGCCAAGTCCTGGATCCCCAGGTGGCCACCGTCTCCAGCTGTCAGACCTGGTACTGCTGGCAGAGAACAGAAACAGTATAGATGAGTGTGAGTTTGCACACTCACTAATCCCACAGTCTGTGTTCTTTTGGGAGGGAGCACCTCCACCTCCAATCACACACTCGTGCAGCTCCTGTCTAACCACTTATCTGGTTGGGGTGTGAAGCGAAGCCGTCGCTGATCACACGAAACGTCAATCCCACAGATAAGGCAACACCACAGGAAAACGGCTGCAAAGAAGTTCAGACTATTACTCAATGTTTTACTTCAGCAGAGAAAATTACCTCTTCTGGTAGCTGATTTCTCGGCGGGGAGGTGGAGTTGCAGTCCAGCCTTTATGGTGGTGGTGATGTGATGTGGATGAGTGACAGCTGGTGCTGATGACGAGTGACAGCTGTCACTCCCTGTTGCTATGACGCCCTCTCATGCTTGAAGCCCGCACTTCAAGCAGGGCGCCATCTGGTGGTGGTGGGCCAGCAGTACCTCCTCTTCAGCGGCCCACACAACAGGAGGGGCGCCTCCTGGCGCCCGACCAGGCTTGTCCGGGTGCCGCCGGTAGAAGTCGGCCAGGAGGGCCGGGTCCAGGATGAAGCTCCTCTTCACCCAGGAGCGTTCTTCGGGTCCATACCCCTCCCAGTCCACCAAATACTGGAACCCCCGGCCCTTCCGATGGATGTCCAGGAGCCGGCGCACAGTCCAAGCCGGTTCCCCGTCAATGATCCGGGCAGGTGGCAGCGCCGGTCCAGGGGTACAGAGGGGAGAGGTGTGGCAGGGTTTGAGTCGTGACACGTGAAAAACCGGGTGTATCCGCAGTGAAGCTGGCAGCTTTAGCTTCACTGCGGCAGGACTGAGGACTTTTAGGATGGTGAAGGGTCCTATGAATCTGTCCTTAAGTTTTTGGGATTCCACCTGCAGGGGGATGTCCTTTGTAGATAGCCTCGTCCGGGCTTTTAGCAGGGCAGAGCGGGCAGTACGCCACACCCGACGGCACCTCCTCAGATGGGCCTGGACCGAGGGCACCCCGACCTCTCCCTCCACTAGCGGAAATCATGGGGGCTGGTACCCCAAATATACCTCGAATGGGGAGAGGCCGGTGGCAGAGGACACTTGGCTATTATGAGCATACTCAATCCAGGCCAGATGGTCACTCCAGGCCGTCGGGTGCGCGGAGGTCACACAGCGGAGGGCCTGCTCCAATTCCTGATTCGTCCGCTCTGCCTGCAGTTCGTCTGGGGGTGGTACCCGGACGAGAGACTTACGGTGGCCCCCAGTTCCCTGCAGAAACTCCTCCAGACCTGGGAGGAGAACTGTGGACCATGATCTGAGACAATGTCTGATGGAATCCCATGCAGACGCATGACATGGTGGACCAGGAGGTCTGCAGTCTCCTGGGCCGTCGGGAGCTTCGGGAGGGCCACGAAGTGGGCTGCCTTGGAGAACCGGTCCACTATCGTGAGGATGGTAGTCTTGCCCTGGGACGGCGGGAGGTCCGTGACGAAGTCCAGGCCGATGTGAGACCAGGGGCGATGAGGCACTGGCAGAGGCTGGAGGAGGCCTTGGGTCTTTTGGTGGTCCGCTTTGCCCCTGGCGCAGGTGGTGCAGGCCTGGACGTACTCCCGGACGTCGGCTTCCAGAGACGCCCACCAGAAGCGCTGCCGGACAACTGCCACAGTTCTTCGCACCCCTGGGTGGCAGGAGAGCTTGAAACCGTGACAGAAGTCCAGGACTGCAGCCCTGGCCTCTGGTGGGACGTACATTTTGCTCTTCTGTCCAGTCCCCGGGTCCGGGTTCCGTGTCAGGGCCTCCCGGACGGTCTTCTCCATGTCCCAGGTGAGGGTGGCCACGACAGTGGACTCGGGGATGATGGTTTCTGTTGGGTCTGACAGCTTGGTCCTGACTTCCTCCTCATGCACCCGGGACAGGGCGTCAGACCGTTGGTTCTTCGTCCCGGGGCGGTATGTGATCCGAAAGTCAAAACGCCCGAAGAACAGTGACCAGCGGGCTTGCCTGGGGTTCAGATGCTTGGCGGTCTGGATGTACTCCAGGTTCCAATGGTCTGTGAAAACCGTGAATGGTACCGAAGCTCCTTCCAACAGGTGTCTCCACTCCTCCAGAGCCTCCTTCACCGCAAGAAGTTCCCGATTGCCGACGTCATAATTCCTTTCAGCTGGGGTCAACCTGCGGGAAAAATAGGCACATGGGTGGAGAACCTTGTCGGACTCCCCGCTCTGGGATAGCACGGCTCCTATCCCTGAGTCAGAGGCATCCACTTCAACTATAATCTGGCGATTTGGATCGGGCTGCACCAGAACTGGTGCAGTCGAGAACCGGCGTTTCAACTCCCTAAACGCGGCTTCGCACCGATCCAACCAGGTGAAGGGGACTTCAGTGGAGGTCAGGGCTGTCAGGGGGCTCACCACCTGACTATAGCCCTTGATGAACCTCCGTTAAAAATTAGCAAAACCGAGGAACTGGTGTAGTTTCCTACGGTTTGTTGGTTGGGGCCAATCTCTCACCGCCGCTACCTTGGCCGGATCGGGTGCGACAGAGTTCGATGAGATGATGAACCCCAGGAAGGACAAAGAAGTACGGTGGAACTCGCACTTCTCGCCCTTCACAAACAGCCGGTTCTCCAACAACCGCTGAAGGACCTGACATACATGCGTAACATGAGTCTCAGGATCCGGGGAAAAGATGAGTATACCGTCTAGATATACGAAGACAAACCGATGCAGGAAGTCCCGCAAGACATCATTAACCAAAGCGTGGAACGTCGCGGGGGCGTTAGTGAGGCCGAACGGCATGACCAGGTACTCAAAGTGACCTAACGGGGTGTTAAATGCCGTCTTCCATTCGTCTCCCTTCCGGATCCGAACCAGGTGGTACGCATTCCTAAGATCCAGTTTTGTGAAAATTTGGGCTCCATGCAGGGGCGTGAACACTGAATCTAACAGGGGCAGAGGGTATCGGTTGTGAACCGTGATCTCGTTCAGCCCCCTGTAATCAATGCAATGCCGTCCTTTTTGCCCACGAAAAAGAAACCTGCACCCATCGGGGAGGAGGAGTTCCGGATCAGCCCGGCAGCTAATGAGTCCCGGATGTAGGTCTCCATTGATTCTCGCTCAGGACGTGAGAGGTTGTACAGCCTGCTGGACGGGTACTCAACGCCCGGGATCAAATCAATGGCACAATCGTACGGACGGTGCGGGGGAAGGGTGAGCGCCAGATCTTTGCTGAAAACGTCAGCAAGATCGTGGTACTCACTTGGCACCGCCGTCAGATTTGGGGGGACTTTAACCTCCTCACTAGCTGTCACACCAGGCGGAACCGAGGATCCGAGACATTCCCGGTGGCAGGTTTCGCTCCACTGAGCCACAACCCCAGACGGCCAATCAATCCGGGGATTGTGTTTTATCATCCAAGGATAACCCAATATCACACGGGAGGTACAAGGTGTTACATAAAACACAATCTCCTCCCTGTGATTACCAGACACCACCAATGTCACTGGCTGTGTCTGGTGTGTGATTAATGGAAGAAGGGGGCCATCTAGTGCCCGTACCTTCAAAGGTGAAGGTAGAGCCACTAGAGGGAGCCCGACTTCCCTTGCCCATCTGCTGTCCAGTAGATTCCCCTCCGACCCCGTGTCCACCAGTGCTGGGGCGTGAAGGGTTATATCCCCACTCAGGATCGTGACTGGGATGCATGCAGATTTTCAGGGTCTCCCCGCGTGGGTATTGTGACCCACCCTTAGCCCAGTCTCTAAGGACGAGTGCTGCTGTATTGACCGTTTGGGGCATTTTTTCTGTGTGTGCTCGGATGAGCTGCAGAGAAAACACTCCCCACGGACCAGCCTCCTTTGTCTCTGATCTGATCGCCTTTTGGCCCTGCTCGTTTCCATAGCAACGTCAGCAGGGGGAGCTGTTGTCACGTGGAGTACCCTGGCTGTGGAGCGTGGGGAAGACAGCTCCTTTTCGGACCCGGGAGGAAGAGGGACGGCTTGTGCCTGACCACGCCCTTCGTCTCGCTCCTGTCAGTGTTCTGTTAATCGGTTGTCTAACCGTATAACCAGGTCAATAAGCCCGTCTAAATCCCGCGGCTCATCCTTCGCCACCAGGTGCTCCTTAAAGACCAGAGACAGTCCGTTTACAAAGGCGGCGCGGAGCGCAACAGCATTCCAGCCGGCTTGCGCTGCCGCAATGCGGAAGTCGACTGCATACTTAGCTGCGCTCCGACACCCCTGTCTTATCGACAGCAGCACGCTTGAAGCGGTCTCGCCTCTATGAGGGTGGTCGAACACCTGTCGGAACTCCCTCACAAACCCAGTATATGTTGTTAGGAGCCGGGAATTCTGCTCCCAGAGCGCCGTAGCCCAGGCGCATGCCTGTCCTCAAAGTAAATTTATAACGTAAGCCACCCGGCTAGCGTCTGACGCGTACATGACAGGACGCTGTGAAAAGACAAGCGAGCACTGCATCTAGAAGTCTGCGAACGTCTCAACACAGCCTCCGTACGGCTCCGGAGGGCTTAAGTATGCTTCAGGGGAAGGTGAGGGGGTTCGTTGAACGACCAGTGGAACATCTGTTTCTGGCATTCGGTCAGCAGGAGGAGGTGCTGCAGCAGCGCCCTGAGCATGCGCTTCCACCTGGGCGGTGAGAGCCTCCATCCTCCGATTGAGAATAACACTCTGCTCGGTGACTAAGTCCAACCGAGCAGTGAAAGCGGTTAAGATTTGCTGCAGCTCACCTAACACGCCTCCTGCTGATGCCTGTGCACCTCGCTCTTCCATTGCCTGTTCAAGCGATGGTTGACGCCCCTCGGGATCCATGATGCTGGCTGAGAAATCCTGTTGTGAAGATGTAGGAACACGGACCCACAACAGGGGGCGTTAAATGAACGGGCAATGGATAAGCCAAACAGTAACAATTTAATGTTGTGAAGTGCACAACGGAATACAGACAAATACAGTTTTGGTACTAGAAACAATTATATGTTGAGTGACGTGTGGGCAGAACCGAGCCGGATCCCACACGGCCCTCAGCGCCAACGGATCTGAAGAACACCGGAGCCGCCAAGTCCTGGATCCTCAGGTGGCCACCGTCTCCAGCTGTCAGACCTGGTACTGCTGGCAAAGAACAGAAACAGTATAGATGAGTGCGAGTTTGCACACTCAGTAATCCCACAGTCTGTGTTCTTTTGGGAGGGAGCACCTCCACCTCCAATCACACACTCGTGCAGCTCCTGTCTAACCACTTATCTGGTTGGGGTGTGAAGCGAAGCTGTCGCTGATCACACCAAATGCCAATCCCACAGATAAGCAAAGATCACAGGAAAATGGCTGCAAAGAAGTTCAGACTATTACTCAATGTTTTACTTCAGCAGAGAAAATTACCTCTTCTGGTAGCTGATTTCTCCGCGGGGAGGTGGAGTTGCAGTCCGGCCTTTATGGTGGTGGTGATGTGATGTGGATGAGTGACAGCTGGTGCTGATGATGAGTGACAGCTGTCATTCCCGGTTGCTATGACGCCCTCTCGTGCTTGAAGCCCGCACTTCAAGCAGGGCGCCATCTGGTGGTGGTGGGCCAGCAGTACCTCCTCTTCAGCAGCCCACACAACACCCTCATCGGATTTTCATTGTCTGAGAAGTTGCTGAGAGACTGGCGCTGTGCTTCATCAAAATTTTTTCAAAAACTGTGAGGCACATCCGAGTGAACACCATTCGAGAAATTCAGCTGGTTTTCGGTGAAAATTTTAACGGCTGATGAGAGATTTTGGATTGTTTCTATTGCTGTAAGGACTTCCCATGGAGCGGGACGTCGCGCAGTGCTCCGAGGCGACGTCGTCATCCTGTTTCAAGCTGAAAACCAGCCAAATTTAAGCCTCTGTTGACCCAGGACGTCATGAGAGAACAGAGAACTTTCAGAAGAGGTCGGAAACAGCAGTTTATCCGGACATTCCACTGTTAAAGGAGATTTTTTTAATGAAAGACGTGCGGATGGATTGGCGCATCGGCTTGCAGCCGGTGCGGCGCGCCCGCCACAGGAAAAACACCTCCGTTGAAAGCCTTAAGGACAAGTTGGAACATGCCCTGCTGTTAAACAATTTCTCAGATACTCACTCAACTGAAAGCCACCAAAAGCCGCCTGGATTTTACAAATGGTTATCAACATGGAGGTGTTTGTCCTGTGGCGGGCGCGCGGCACCGGCTGCAACCCGACGTACCAATCCGTCCGCACGTCTTTCATTAAAAAAAATCTCCTTTAACAGTGCAATGTCTGGATAAACTGCTGATTCCGACCTCTTCTGAAAGTTCTCTGTTCTCTCACAACGTCCTGGGTCAACAGAGGCTTAAATTTGGAGGTTTTCAGCTTGAAACAGGATGACGACGTTGCCTCAGAGCACTTCGCGACATCCCGCTCCATGGGAAGTCCTTACAGCAATAGAAACAATCTAAAATCTCTCATCAGCCGTTAAAATTTCACCGAAAACCATCTGAATTTCTCGAATGGTGTCCACTCAGATGTGCCTCACAGTTTTTGAAAAAAATTTGATGAAGCACAGCACCAGTCTCTCAGCAACTTCTCAGACAATGAAAATCCGACGAGGGGGCGGGACCACTCCTCCCACAAGGCATGCTCACAGGCGAATGACGTCACCGACAGGCGTGGAAAAACTCACGCATGCGCATGAAGGTTCAAGCTTGGCAGACGTAAAAACATATGAATGAAATCCATATAGTTTTTAAAAAAAATAAAACGGTCGGTTTCTTTTCTAATAGACCTCGTACATGTCGATAACTGCTGGTAATCTCATCCACATAAAGTCCTTAAAAGATTGCCTTGCATCAGTGAGAAGCTGGATGTCTAGTAACTTCCTACTTTTAAACTCTGAAAAGACTGAAATTATGGTTCTTGGTCCAGTGAGACATCGGCATCAATTTGACCAACTGTTGTTTAGCCTGGGTTTGTGTGTCATACATCACACTGACAAAGTGAGGAACCTTGGGGTAATTTTTGATCCTACATTGTCTCTTCGAAGTCGAAGTCGGCTTTATTGTCAATTCTGCACATGTACTAGACATACAAGGAATCGAAATTTCGTTTCTCACCTTCCCCCGGTGTTGACACGACAAGACATTTCGACAATAAGGACAATTATTTAGTATTTACAGTGTAGTGTCTAAGGTAATAGTAAAAGTAAAAGTGGAGAGTGCAGTAGTGCAAACCATTCAGTATTTGTAGCAGCAGCAGCAGATTTTTGTTAAGACATTGTGCAAGTGGTGTGATGGCGATAAAGTGAAACAGTGCAGGACATTGTCATGGGCAACAGATATCATATATATATATATATATATATATATATAAACTTCTTGAAAGCCGAAAGCCTGGGTGGGGCTGGGGGGAGAGATTTCAATAATCTCACAGACTGGTGGATGAAGCTTTTTGTGAGTCTGGTGGTGCGAGACCAGAGGCACCTGTTCCTCTTCCCAGAGGGCAGAGTGCTAAACAGGTTGTATGCGGGATGGCTTACATCGCCCACAATTGTGGTTGCTTTGCGGGTGAGGTGGGTGGTGTATATGTCTTGTATAGAGGGGAGTGAGGCACCAATGATCCTTCCAGCTGCATTCACTATGTGCTGCAGGGCTTCCTGTTGTAGTCAGTGCAGCTTCTGCCCCACACAGTGATGCAGCTGGAAAGGATGCTCTAAATGGTGCCATGGTAGAAAGTGCTCATGATGGTTGGTGGAGCCCTTGCCCGCTTGAGTTTCCGCAGGAAGTAGAGACGCCGCTGGGCCTTTTTTGCCAGTGATGCAGTGTTGGTGGTCCAGGACAGGTCCTCACTGATGTGCACCCTTAGGAATTTGGTGCTGCTCACTCTCTCCACAGCAGCACCCTCGATGGTCAGTGGCAGGTGTTGGGTGTGACCTTTCCGGAATTCAACAACAATCTCCTTGGTCTTGCTGACATTCAGCAGGAGGTTGTTGTTTCCGCACCATGTGGTCAGAAGGTTGACCTCTTCCCTATGTGGTTTGTGCTGTGGGTTGTTGTGCAGTCATGTGTCAGTAAGGTGAAGAGCAGTGGACTGAGCACACCGCCTTGGGGATCCCCTGTCTTCAATACAATGCTGCTCCAGGTGTTGTTGCCAACATGGACTGCTTGTGGCCTCTGGGTAAGGAAGTCCAACAGCCAGTTGCAAAGGGAAGTGCTGAGCCCCAGTTTGTCCAGTTTGCAGATGAGCTGTTGAGGTATTATGGTGTTGAATGCTGAACTGAAGTCTGTGAACAGCATTCTCACATACGAGTCCTTCTTGTCCAGATGGGTGAGGGCTGAGCAGTTTGCATCCTCTGTAGATCGCTTGGCTCTGTATGCAAACTGGGAGGGGTCTATGGTGGGGGGGGGGGGTGGACATGATGTGTGACATGACTAGCCATTCGAAGCACTTCATGATGATGGGTGTCAGTGCCACCGGACGGTAGTCATTGAAGCACGATGGAGCTGATTTTTTTGGCACAGGTATGATGGTGGCAGCTCTGAAGCATGATGGAACAACGGCTTGCTTCGGGGAAGTGTTAAAGATGTCTGCGAAGACATCCTTAAGCTCCTCTGCGCAGTCCTTCAGCACGCGACCAGGAATGTTGTCCGGACCTGTTGCTTTGCAGGTGATGATGGCCACCAGTGTCTTCTTCATGCTGCGACAGAGAGGCACAGGGTCTGGTCGTGGGGAGGGGGTGAGGTCTTCTGTGGCTGTGTGGTGTTCAGTGTTTCAAAGCGTGCAAAGAAGCGGTTCAGGTTGTTGAGCAGAGAGGTGATGCTCTCACAGCTCTGTGGTGCTGGCTTGTAGTCAGTGACGGCCTGAACGCCTCGCCATAGGCTCTGTGCGTCCTTGCTGTCTCTGAAGTGGGATGTTATCTTTTGTGTGTAGTCCTTTTTTGCCTTCCTGATGCCAGGGGACAGGTTGGCTCTCGCTGTTCTCAAGCCAGATTCATCCCTGGCTCTGAAGGCTTTGTCTCTGGCTCTCAGCAGCTTGTGGATATCACTTGTCAGCCATGGTTTCCAGTTGGCCCTGGTGATGATGGTTTAACCCTAACCCTAACTCCTTAATGCCAGTGTTGTTGGTTGGTGCGTGTTTGAACATTTCCCAATCCGTTGTGTCGAAGCAGTCCTGGAGAGCAGAGGTGGCCCCCTCTGGCCACACTCTTACCTGCTTCTTAACAGATTTGATGACTTTCAGTTTGTCTGTATGCTGGCATTAGCATAACAGTGATGTGGTCAGATAGTCCGATGTGGGGGAGGGGGGTGGCTTTGTATGCTCCTTTGTGTGTGGTGCCAAGTCCAAGATATTTTTTCCCCTTGTTGGGAAATTTTGGAAGGACAGTTTTGAGGTGATGATCAAACCATCTGGGTGGGCAGTTTGTTGTTCACTGATAGCCTGGTACAGTTCACTGAGTGCTGCATTCCCGTCACTGCTGCTGTTGGTGGGGGGGATGTAGACTGCGACCAGCAAAATCACAGTAAACTCCCTGCGCAGATAGAAGGGACAGCACTTAATGATCATAAACTCCGCAAGTGATGTGTAGTGTTTGCACACCACCACAGCGTTCCGGCACTACTCATTCCGAATGTAGACACACAGACCCCCGCCGCGAGTCTTTCCTCCGTTTACAAGGGCCCGGTCAGCTCAATAGCATGCTAGCTGCTCCAGTTGTACAGCAGAGTCCGGAATGTTGTCATTTAACCATGTTTCAGTGAAAACAAGCACACAGCAGTTACTCACTGTACGATTCGCTGACCTCAGCAGTCGTATGTGATCCATTTTGTTGTCCAATGATTGTATATTAGCCAGGAGGATGGATGGTATAGCTGGGCGAGTTGGATTAGCCACTAGCCTAGCTCAGATACCTCCGCGCTTGCCCCTCTTCTGTTTCCTCGCACACCTTGACCTCCACATTAGAGATATTATGAGGACTGCTTTTTTCCACCTGCGAAATATAGTGAAGATTCGCCCCATCCTGTCTATGGCTGATGCTGAGACACTGACTCATGCATTTGCCTCTTCTCAATTGGATTATTGCAATATTCTAAGCAATGCAAAGATAATATTGATCCAGACTGTTTCTTCCTTAAAAATAGAAATCATCACTGTAATTATTTTACTGAGGAACAATTTAAGCAATATTCCCTCACAAATGGTGCATTCTCTATTATGCATTTTAACAGCAGAAGCCTTCCTATGAATTTTTCTAAAATCCAGGACTGTTTGGAAATTGCTAATAATCATTTTTCATTTATTGCAGCTACCAAGATGTGGTTAAAAGAAGAGCATGTTGATTCTGTCCAGCTTGAGGGTTATGACTTTTGTTTTCTTTTTGGCCAGAAATATGGCAAACAAATGAGGTGGTGGTGTGGCTGTTTATGTCAGTTCTAACCATTCCTATGAAACTGTTCCAAATATGTCCTTTTCTTTGGATGGTGTTATGGAATCTTTAACTGTCGAGATTATTTATGAAAAATCAAAAAAGCATCATTATAAGTTGTATTTACAGAGCTCCTGGGTCGAATATAAACATTTTTGTGGAGAAATTGACAATAAGCTTTTATTCGTTTGAACAGACTTTAACATAGATTTTCTAAATCCTCATGGCCACGCACAAATAGCAGAATTCCTAAATTCTCTGTTCTGTATGGGATTATAACCAGCAATAACACACCCAACCAGGATTACTATGAACACATCGTCACTTATTGATAACATATTAACAAACGTTATTGTTGGGAATTTGACGGGTGGATTACTTATTAGTGACATCAGTGATCACCTGCCGGTTTTTGTTGTTTCCAGTTCTTTAGTTGATCAATCAATCAATCAATCAATTTTTTTATATAGCGCCAAATCACAACAAACAGTTGCCCCAAGGCGCTTTATATTGTAAGGCAAGGCCATACAATAATTATGTAAAACCCCAACGGTCAAAACGACCCCCTGTGAGCAAGCACTTGGCTACAGGGGGAAGGAAAAACTCCCTTTTAACAGGAAGAAACCTCCAGCAGAACCAGGCTCAGGGAGGGGCAGTCTTCTGCTGGGACTGGTTGGGGCTGAGGGAGAGAACCAGGAAAAAGACATGCTGTGGAGGGGAGCAGAGATCGATCACTAATGATTAAATGCAGAGTGGTGCATACAGAGCAAAAAGAGAAAGAAACAGTGCATCATGGGAACCCCCCAGCAGTCTACGTCTATAGCAGCATAACTAAGGGATGGTTCAGGGTCACCTGATCCAGCCCTAACTATAAGCTTTAGCAAAAAGGAAAGTTTTAAGCCTAATCTTAAAAGTAGAGAGGGTGTCTGTCTCCCTGATCTGAATTGGGAGCTGGTTCCACAGGAGAGGAGCCTGAAAGCTGAAGGCTCTGCCTCCCATTCTACTCTTACAAACCCTAGGAACTACAAGTAAGCCTGCAGTCTGAGAGCGAAGCGCTCTATTGAGGTGATATGGTACTATGAGGTCCCTAAGATAAGATGGGACCTGATTATTCAAAACCTTATAAGTAAGAAGAAGAATTTTAAATTCTATTCTAGAATTAACAGGAAGCCAATGAAGAGAGGCCAATATGGGTGAGATATGCTCTCTCCTTCTAGTCCCCGTCAGTACTCTAGCTGCAGCATTTTGAATTAACTGAAGGCTTTTTAGGGAACTTTTAGGACAACCTGATAATAATGAATTACAATAGTCCAGCCTAGAGGAAATAAATGCATGAATTAGTTTTTCAGCATCACTCTGAGACAAGACCTTTCTGATTTTAGAGATATTGCGTAAATGCAAAAAAGCAGTCCTACATATTTGTTTAATATGCGCTTTGAATGACATATCCTGATCAAAAATGACTCCAAGATTTCTCACAGTATTACTAGAGGTCAGGGTAATGCCATCCAGAGTAAGGATCTGGTTAGACACCATGTTTCTAAGATTTGTGGGGCCAAGTACAATAACTTCAGTTTTATCTGAGTTTAAAAGCAGGAAATTAGAGGTCATCCATGTCTTTATGTCTGTAAGACAATCCTGCAGTTTAGCTAATTGGTGTGTGTCCTCTGGCTTCATGGATAGATAAAGCTGGGCATCATCTGCGTAACAATGAAAATTTAAGCAATACCGTCTAATAATACTGCCTAAGGGAAGCATGTATAAAGTGAATAAAATTGGTCCTAGCACAGAACCTTGTGGAACTCCATAATTAACTTTAGTCTGTGAAGAAGATTCCCCATTTACATGAACAAATTGTAATCTATTAGACAAATATGATTCAAACCACCGCAGCGCAGTGCCTTTAATACCTATGGCATGCTCTAATCTCTGTGATAAAATTTTATGGTCAACAGTATCAAAAGCAGCACTGAGGTCTAACAGAACAAGCACAGAGATGAGTCCACTGTCCGAGGCCATAAGAAGATCATTTGTAACCTTCACTAATGCTGTTTCTGTACTATGATGAATTCTAAAACCTGACTGAAACTCTTCAAATAGACCATTCCTCTGCAGATGATCAGTTAGCTGTTTTACAACTACCCTTTCAAGAATTTTTGAGAGAAAAGGAAGGTTGGAGATTGGCCTATAATTAGCTAAGATAGCTGGGTCAAGTGATGGCTTTTTAAGTAATGGTTTAATTACTGCCACCTTAAAAGCCTGTGGTACATAGCCAACTAACAAAGATAGATTGATCATATTTAAGATCGAAGCATTAAATAATGGTAGGGCTTCCTTGAGCAGCCTGGTAGGAATGGGGTCTAATAAACATGTTGATGGTTTGGATGAAGTAACTAATGAGAATAACTCAGACAGAACAATCGGAGAGAAAGAGTCTAACCAAATACCGGCATCACTGAAAGCAGCCAAAGATAACGATATGTCTTTGGGATGGTTATGAGTAATTTTTTCTCTAATAGTTAAAATTTTGTTAGCAAAGAAAGTCATGAAGTCATTACTAGTTAAAGTTAATGGAATACTCAGCTCAATAGAGCTCTGACTCTTTGTCAGCCTGGCTACAGTGCTGAAAAGAAACCTGGGGTTGTTCTTATTTTCTTCAATTAGTGATGAGTAGAAAGATGTCCTAGCTTTACGGAGGGCTTTTTTATAGAGCAACAGATTCTTTTTCCAGGCTAAGTGAAGATCTTCTAAATTAGTGAGACGCCATTTCCTCTCCAACTTACGGGTTATCTGCTTTAAGCTACGAGTTTGTGAGTTATACCACGGAGTCAGACACTTCTGATTTAAAGCTCTCTTTTTCAGAGGAGCTACAGCATCCAAAGTTGTCTTCAATGAGGATGTAAAACTATTGACGAGATACTCTAACTCCCTTACAGAGTTTAGGTAGCTACTCTGCTCTGTGTTGGTATATGACATTAGAGAACATAAAGAAGGAATCATATCCTTAAACCTAGTTACAGCGCTTTCTGAAAGACTTCTAGTGTAATGAAACTTATTCCCCACTGCTGGGTAGTCCATCAGAGTAAATGTAAATGTTATTAAGAAATGATCAGACAGAAGGGAGTTTTCAGGGAATACTGTTAAGTCTTCTATTTCCATACCATAAGTCAGAACAAGATCTAAGATATGATTAAAGTGGTGGGTGGACTCATTTACTTTTTGAGCAAAGCCAATAGAGTCTAATAATAGATTAAATGCAGTGTTGAGGCTGTCATTCTCAGCATCTGTGTGGATGTTAAAATCGCCCACTATAATTATCTTATCTGAGCTAAGCACTAAGTCAGACAAAAGGTCTGAAAATTCACAGAGAAACTCACAGTAACGACCAGGTGGACGATAGATAATAACAAATAAAACTGGTTTTTGGGACTTCCAATTTGGATGGACAAGACTAAGAGACAAGCTTTCAAATGAATTAAAGCTCTGTCTGGGTTTTGGATTAATTAATAAGCTGGAATGGAAGATTGCTGCTAATCCTCCACCCCGGCCCGTGCTACGAGCATTCTGACAGTTAGTGTGACTCGGGGGTGTTGACTCATTTAAACTAACATATTCATCCTGCTGTAACCAGGTTTCTGTTAGGCAGAATAAATCAATATGTTGATCAATTATTATATCATTTACCAACAGGGACTTAGAAGAGAGAGACCTAATGTTTAATAGACCACATTTAACTGTTTTAGTCTGTGGTGCAGTTGAAGGTGCTATATTATTTTTTCTTTTTGAATTTTTATGCTTAAATAGATTTTTGCTGGTTATTGGTAGTCTGGGAGCAGGCACCGTCTCTACGGGGATGTGGTAATGAGGGGATGGCAGGGGGAGAGAAGCTGCAGAGAGGTGTGTAAGAGGTGTGTAAGTTGATAAAGTCGATCATATTGACACTCCAAATTTCAAAAGAAAAATAACTAAGGAATCTATGGCCAATCTCAGAACAGATTTATCGCACCAAAATTGGTGTGGCATCTATACTGAAGACATATGAATCATTCATCTCCATTATCTCCAAGCTGTATGATAATCATTGTCCACTGATATCAAATGTTGCACACAAGCGAAATACTGACAATCCTTGGATCACCAAGGGAATGCTGAATGCATGTAAAAAGAAGAATTTTTGGACAAGCAATTTTTAAAGCATAGAACAATTTAGGCTGAGAGTAAATACAAGACATATAAAAACAAGTTGACCAATATTATGCGATCTTGCAAAAGGCAGTATTACAGTGATTTGATGGAAAAAAAATAAAACAAACATCAAAGGTACTTGAAGGCTCTTAAATGAAATCATCAAAAATAAAAAAGTTGTCCAAGACTATCCAACATATTTTACTCCAATACTGATACAGTGGTTAAAGAAAAGAAAGTTATACTAGTTCATTTTAATGATTATTTTGCCAAAGTGGGGAAAAAGTTTGCAAATGCAAATTGTACCTTCTAACATAAGCTCTTGGGTGTAAATATTGCACAGGGTGTCATACACAAATTTATTGTGTAAAGACTACTAAACCGTTTAATAAAATAAAATACACAAGGGCATTGTGTACATTATAACTGAAAAAGAAACTTGAATGGTGCCTCCACAGGTGAATTGTATTTTAGGCTACAGATGGTTGCATGTCTGAAACTATGGTGTCACATCAAATGACACCATAGTTTCATCTGCCTCCAGATCAAGGACTTTCAGCTGGAGGCAGATGGAACTATGGTGACATCGTTGTTCACCTGCATCCCCACCGCTGAGGCCGTCTCAGCTGTAAGGCAGAGACGGCTGGAGGATGCGTCTCTACTTGAAAGGACCAAACTCACACCAGACCACATCTGCATCACATGGAGCGAGTAGAGAAGAGAGCCTTGACATCTTTCACGGGCATCTCTCCCAGTCACTGGTTCAGATATGTTGATGACACATGGGTTAAAATCAAGCAACAGGAAGTTGAGGACTTCACAGATCACATCAACTCGGTGGACTCCAATATCAAGTTCACACGTGAGGATGCCAGAAACAACCATTTAGCCTTCTTGGACTGTGATGTTACGATTGGAGAGAACAGGCAGCTCCAGACAGGGGTTTACAGAAAACCCACTCACACTGACCAATATCTGCTCTTTGGCTCAAACCACCCCCTTGAACACAAGCTCGGGGTGATCAGGACTCTTCAACACAGAGCCCTACAGGTGCCCACAACTACAGAGGGAAGGGCTAAAGAACAACATCATGTCCGGAAAGCCCTCACAGTATGTGGGTACCCACGATGGTCCCTGGATAAAGTGCAGAAGTCCCGGAGAACTAAGAGACCAGACAGACAGGAGACGGAGACAAGAAGAAGAGGAATGTCTCTCCCTTATTTAGCAGGAGTAGGGGAAAAACTACAGAGGATCTTCAGACAGCACAAAATCTTTTACTTTAAACCTGTTAACACCTTGACACAAAAATTAGTTCACCCTAAGGACAGGATCCCTAGTTACAAACAGAGCAATGTGGTGTATTCTATCAGATGTCAGGAAAACTGTAGCGAACACTACATAGGTGAGACTAAGCAGCCGTTACACAAAAAGCTATACCAGCACTGCAGAGAGGGTGCCAGTGGACCTCAGTCTGCAGTTCATCTCCACCTTAAAGATACCAACCACATGTTTGAGGACAAAGAAGTTCAAAACTTAGCCAGAGAAAAGAAATGGTTTGAGAGAGGGGTGAAGGAGGCTTTGTATGTGAAACAGCTGAAACCCAGCCTTAACCGGGGAGGGGGTCTGAGACACACTTTGTCCCCTGTTTACAATGGGGTACTCAGGTCAAAGCAGTTTCAGTCTTTTGTTCATGGTAATAAGTCATTCACATCATCAGGAGAGCCGTTAGGAGAGGCGTCAGTCCCATCATTAGGAGGGACAGCTACCCTATCATTAGGAGGGTGCTAACTAGAGCACAATAGGTGCTAATTAAAGCAGTTGTTTAGTCACTAGCCAATAGCAGTCTGCCTCTCAGTAGGAGGGGTCTGGTTAGATTTAAAACTCCCGCTTTTGTGGCTTCTGTTTGTTCTTCTCTACAAGAGTCAAGACAGAAGTCAGACTACCAGAGCAAGAATTTTAGCTGAGGAAGCTTCTGCGATTTGAAGTGAAACGTCCTCGCATTAAGCAACCCAGTCCAGTCGAAGATTCAAGCTTCTCTACTATAGCCACCTGGACAACTGAGAGCCTTCACAGAAACAAGCACAGTTCCAAAATACCAGGAGACACAATACATGGGCTGAGGCAGGAGCAAGGTCAAAAAACAAAGCACGGTCAAAAAATGGCAAGGCAAATACAGAGCAAAAAACAAAGGCTGGAACGTGGACAAGAAATCACATCGAACTAGCAGGGAGTGGAGAAAGTGAGGGGCTTAAATAACAGGTGCAGTAATTAGGGAAACAAGGCACAGGTGTCAGGGAAGGTTCTGGAAGGAGTGTGGTCAGATGAGATAGAGGGGGTGAAACCTGACATCACCCCACACCAAGGCAGCCAACACTGACGGCTGACAGAACCAAAGTATGACGAGACTAGATTAATAACTAAAATAAAATGACCAGATAAAAACAATAGGGGACAAAACATGACTGGGCCAGACTGGGGCCAAAACCTGACATCACCCCCCACCAAGGCAGCCAACACTGATGGCTGACAGAACCCCCCCAAAACCCAAGAAGGGGTGACCACACAGCACAGATGACCACAGGAGGGAGGTGGGGGACCGGACAGAGAGCATCCAGAGACTCGCTTCTCAACAATGGAACAAAGGGCAGGCAGCCGACAGATGGACAAAACCCCGAAAGAAAACCAGGAGAGTGACCGGGTGGCAGGCAAAAGAAAAAATGAGAATTGGGAGGTCAGACAAAAGTAGAGGCCATGGGTGGGCCACGAGGATGACCAGCCCATGCTGCAGTCATGTGACCAGCCACAGGACCCACAGGGAACCACAGCTGGGGCCTGAAGACACTGGTTTGGCTAACAGAGCCTAGGGCAGGGTCAGGAGGCCGGCCAGAGACCACAATCGAGTCAGAGGAAGGACAGTAGCTAACCTTGCCAGCTGAAGTGGACACAACACTGAACTTCCCCAAGGCTACTGCGTTACAGAGCCACCCGAGGCAGGAGAGATTACAATACTTAACAGGTGAGCTGAGAGAGGAGTGAATGTGCTGGAAAACAAGGAGCATCAAAGGGGAAGTGCAACTAAACAAAACGGTAATCAACAAAATCCTAACTAACCAAAAAAGCCACAGAGAGAAAAACTGGCAGACGATGGATACTGAGAATGGAAACCAAGTAAAGCCAGAATGTAAAATACGTGAGAACCAACATAACGACTGACTCCGGAGATAAGACATAGTAACTAAATCAACAAAAGAACGATGGGAAGAAGGGTCTATGGAAAACTGCCGGGTGGAAAAATACCGTCTAAACAACAAACTAAAACAGAAAGGAAACCACTGAAAAGAAACGCACAAACCAAGTAAACAAGAAAAAGAGCTACAGGGAAAAGAAACCTGCTTGACATAAGAATGCAAACCCCTAGAATCCCAACCAAGTAGGCCCAGGGCCCAACCAAAACCCCCTAAACCCATCAAGGAACTTGGAGAAAAATGAACAGAACAGTGATATAGGAAGTCAACTCGTTTCTGATACAAATGGAAATGGTTTAAAGACTCAAAAAATATAATGAGGCTGTGGTGAAGTACACGGGAGATCACAGTCAAAACCTTAGTACACAAATCATAAGAGGATCTAACCAGATGTAGACACTGAATAAGAACCTTTGAACCCCAAAGGTGCATAAGGCGAAAGCCTTCACAAACTAAACCTAGGGGGTAACAAAACCCAGATAATACACTCAGAAACTTGGGAGGCATGTCAATCAACCAGTAATGAGGAGTGCCTATCCAATTTACCAAAAAACATGACCCATGAGACAGCCAGAAAAATAAAACCTCCCAAAAACACAAAAGACAGGTGTAAAAAACATCTTGAGGTGATGAAACCAAATATTGGTAATGGACTTGAATTTGTCTATCCAACAAGCACAGAGTTGGGTGAAGACACAAACAGATAAGCAATATGAAAAAACAAGAAAACTCACTGTCCTGGTCTTGAATTGTGCTGTTTTCTCTGAGAATGATTCAGAAGACTGAATGCAGTGAGGTAGCACTGAAAACGTTTCTTGTGGTGGACTCGCAGTTGATGATTCCATTTGCACTGTGGAGAAGTTTACAGCTGGGCGCATCGTTGTCTGTGGCGTGTGTGCTGACGATGATTCAGTTTGCATGGCTGAGGAGCTGACAGCTGGGCGCATTGTTGTCTGTGTCGTGCGCATTGCCAATGATTCAGTTTGCACGGCTGAGGAGCTGACAGCTGGACACATTGTCTGTATTGTGCACACTGCCAATGACTCGGTTTGCATGACTGAGGAGCTGACAGCTGGACGCTTCGTTGTCTGTGTGTGCGCTGACGATGATTTGGTTTGCACGGCTGAGGATCTTACAGCTGAGCGTGCTGCTGACGTAGTCGGTGGCATGCACGCTGACGATGACTCTGCTTGCACTGCTGTGGAGCTTATTGCTGGGCACGCCGTGCACATCATCTGTGGCGGGCGCGCTGATAATGGCAGAGTCGCAGATTGTGCAGCCAGTTGCGGAGGCGGGTAGATAGAGATGTACTGTGGTGACGAAACTTTTCCTGATGGCTCTGCTGATGGAGTGGTCAGTGCAGAAAGTTCAGGCAATATGGGAGCTTTAGCTTCCGTGGGCGGAGCAAGTGTAGGTGCTGGGTGCTGGAGCTGTGGGGCTCGAGATTTACGTGGCGTTGGTACTGGAAGTGGTCATGGAGCAGCCGACTGTGCTGGGAGATGCCGAGGTGCAGGCTCAGGTGGCAGGTGTGGCGTGGGCAGGGTTTTTGCCAGTGCGAAAGGAGGAGACGAGATTGCTGCCACCCATCTGTAAGGAATCTTGGTGTTGTCTTTGACAGTTCTTTTAAATTTGAAAAGCAAATTAACTCTGTAATAAGTTTAGCTTTTTTCAGCTTCGTCTCTTGGGTAAAGTTAAACCCTATTTGCCCCGGGCTGACTTGGAGAGAGTGAATCATGCTTTTGTCACCTGTCGTTTGGACTACTGTAACTCCCTGTATTATGGGCTAGATCAAATGTCCATTCACCGTCTGCAATTGGTCCAAAACACTGCAGCGCGGTTGCTTACGGGCACCAGAAAGCGGGACCACATAACTCCTGGTCTGGCCTCTCTGCACTGGCTTCCAGTCAGTTACAGGATTCCTTTCAAATTGTTGCTGTTGGTTTTTAAATGTTTAAATGGATTGGCTCCCTCTTACCTCTCCGAGCTTCTGTCGGTTCATGCTCCAGGTCGAAATATGAGATCGGCCAATCAACTGACTCTGGAAGTGCCGAGATCCCGGCTGAAAACCAGGGGAGACCGTGCATTTTCAGTGGCTGCTCTGAGACTCTGGAACAGGCTTCCTTTGAATGTCCGTATGGCCCCGTCTTTAAACATCTTCGTCTTGGTTAAAAACTCATTTGTTTGCTCTGGCTTTTGACTCAAGCTTGCCGATTCCTGATTTGGTTGTGATTATCATTTTAGCCATTTTGTTCCTGCTGTGTTTTTATTATTAGTATTATTATTATTTTTTGGGTGTGTCCAGCACTTTGGGCAGTTTTTCTGTATTAAATGTGCTATATAAATAAATTTGACATTGACATTGACATTCGACAGGGTGATTGACCGTGGTGCATCAGTGCAGGAATCATACAGGTCTGATTCAAACAGAAAGTTCATGGGATCCTCGATGTAAGTAGGATTGCACTCCTCCCACTGCACTGCTGTTCTGTTTTTCTGTTGCACACAGCCTTTCATATTTCATATTTTATCTTATTTTAGCACATATTTTATATTTTATTTTATCTTAGCATTTTATATTGCTTTCTGCTTAATGTTGCACCATTATATCAAAGCAAATTCCTAGTCTGTGAATCCTGTTCATTGGCAATGGCAATAAACTTCTTCTGATTCTGATTCTGATTCTGAACCCTACCCTGCCTGAAAAAAGTTTTTATATTTGCTAGGTCTGGATAGGCAGTCACAGTATCATGCTCTGTTCTCAGGATTTGGTCTAGTGCAGAAAAAAATTGTTGTCTGTGTGCATGCTCAGGATTGTCCCAATATTCAAAAAATAAATCTTGAATCTTGAAAAATATATTAGCAGTATCTTGGAGTGTGAGACCGTCCGCTTCTGATGATGAGTCATCATCCACCTCAACTGTCAGAGAGCTGATGACTGGGTGGCAGGTGCAGCTCTGGATGTTTAATCCAGTCTGGGAGACTCTTTGCGGTGAAGATTTCATCGAGATCTTCTAATTCTGGGTAAGAGTCGAACAGCCAGGAGTTTGCCTCCGCCGCTTCCCAAGCCTCATCCAGATAGTCAAACGTCTCCCTCGGAGAGGTGCAGTCGTGGAAGCAGATGAAGAAAAATTCGAGGTCAGTGAAGATTTCTTTGACTGCAGTCATGTCCAGGCTTGTGACCATGGAAAGTCTGTTGGCGGACATGACGGAGTCTGAGCTGTGTTCAGGTTCTGACTAGTTCGTTCTGTCATGAGCTGGGTAGGCGTGACACAGAAGGAGGTTGAACACAAATGCAGACTCAAAATATTGAGGTATACATTAAAGGCTTTATGTCAGAAATCAGGCTGGGGTTCAGTACACAAAAAGGCAGTCTGAGAAGCAGTGGTACAGGCAGGGGTCAGGCAGAGGCATAGTCAACAACAAGCACAGTTCCAAAATACCAGGAAACACAATACATGGGCTGAGGCAGGAGCAAGGTCAAAAAACAAAGCATGGTCAAAAATGGCAAGGCAAATACAGAGCAAAAAACAAAGGCTGGAACGTGGACAAGAAATCACAACGAACTAGCAGGGAGTGGAGAAAGTGAGGGGCTTGAATAACAAGTGTAGTAATTAGGGAAACAAGGCACAGGTATCAGGGAAGGTTCTGGAAGGGGTGTGTTCAGATGAGACAGAGGTGAGACAGGAGTCAAGAGATTGCAGGAAGACAGAGCAGACAGAATTATAATGAAGGTGAGAGAAGCTGATGCAAGATAGTGCAGGAAGACAAATGCAAAGTGAACAGGACCTGACAAGATTGTGAACCTAACCACAGTGATCAAAATAAAACACCAACACAAAAGATGAACAAAACCCAAGTCCCAATAAACAAGAAATAAAATAAAGAAAACCTGACATGAAGGAACAAAGAATTAAACCATGAAACAAATATAAGAACTGAAAACAGCTAAACAAGAAAATAAAGACTAAGACCAAACCAGAATGGAACTATGTGGAACAATAAACAGATAATTCAACATAAGACAAAAGAAAAGCAAACGAAATAAAACTAATAAATATACAAAGGTGGGAATGAAACTAGACACATGGCTAAAGTAAGATAAACAGGAAATAACTGAAACAGAAAGTAAAACCACTGACAAAAATATTACACACAGGAACAAGATAATCAGAACCAAAGTATGATGAGACTAGATTAATAACTAAAATAAAACAACCAAATAAAAATAATAGGGGACAAAACATGACTGGGCCGCGACATGCTTACTCGAGGTCAATCTGTTAATTTATAATAACATCTGTGCTCAGTTAAACAACATTTATGCTCACACACTCCTCACGTCAGCAAAAGGTGATTTTACCGTGTGAGCAGTTTAGTTTAGTGATTAACTTGGAAAGTAATATTAAGTAAAATCACACACACAGACACACACACACACACACACACACACACACACACACACATATATATACATATACGTGGTCTGTCCATAAATTAACGGTCCTTTTTATTTTTTTTTAAAAACTATATGGATTTCATTCATATGTTTTTACGTCAGACATGCTTGAACCCTCGTGCGCATGCGTAAGTTTTTCCACGCCTGTCGGTGACGTCATTCGCCTGTGAGCACACCTTGTGGAAGGAGTGGTCCCGCCCCCTCGTCGGATTTTCATTGTCTGGAAATGGCGGAATGAAAAGGACTTTTTTTCCATCAGAATTTTTTCAGAAGCTGTTAGAGACTGGCACCTAGAAACCATTCGAAAAATTTATCTGGCTTTCAGTGAAAATTTTACGGGCTTCACAGAGAATAAGGACTTTATAACTACAGCTTTAAGGACCCCTTTAAGGACGGTCGGTGCGCCGCGCTGCGAGCTGCGACGATGTGGCACAAACCACTGGATCATTTCTAAACTGATGGCTCTGTGGATATGAGACCATTGTGTGCTCTTTCTCTGGTTATCACAAGACCTGGACATCAGCCATTTTCCGGCAGATTTCACTTTTAACAAGAGATTTTGTCATGGAAAGCCGCGTCACGACCGATTCGCTGATGAAGCGAGACAAAGGAACACCTCCGTTTCGGAGTGTTAGAGGACAAGTTGGGACATGTCTATCTCGGGTTTCAGTGCTTACCAGTCGAGTGAGTATAAAAGAACTTGTGGAGAGCTGGACATGTCCCAACTTGTCATCTGATGTCCGTGTTGGAAGTCTCACAGGACAAGTTGTGACATGCCCAGCTGTTACACAATTTCTCGGATACTCACTCGACTGAAAAGCCACCGAAAGCCATCTGAATCTTCAGAATGGTTTCCAACATGGACGTGCTTTTTGTTGTGCACCATTGCGGCTCCGTCCCGACGCACGAATTCCTCCGCACGTCTTTCATTACAAAATCTCCTGTAACAGTGGAATGTGCCGCAAAAGTGCTGATGTCCACCTCTTCTGCAATTTCTCTGGTAGTCAGACGACATCCCGGATCAACACAGCCTTCACTTCAAATGATCTGGTCGTTTCAGCCTGTCGATGGCTGCTCGGAGCGTGGCGCACCCTCTGCCACTGTGGGCCATCTTTAATCCGGTTGTAATGCTCCTTAATCTGTGTGACGCCCAGAGTGTCCTCACCGAAAGCTGTCTGAATCTTCCGAATGGTTTCCACCTGGCTGTCTCTCACAGTTTCTGGAAAAATTTGATTCAGCGCTGCTCCAATCACTCAGCCATTTCCCTGACAATGAAAATCCGACGAGGGGGGTGAACCAGTGCTCACTCAAAGCCTGCCCACAGGCGAATGACGCAACCGACAGGCGTGAAAAAACTCACGCATGCACATGAAGGTTCAAGCTTGGCTGATGCAAGCGCACATGATTCAAATCCATATAGTTTTTTTAAAAAATAAAAAGGTCGGATAGTTTTCTAACAGACCTCGTAATTTGGACTACATGCACTGCCCATACTGACACCTTGACATTGTAAAAAATAGGAGTCCTCAAATTTGAAATAATTTCTATTCAAAATAAGTTCAGACATATCCAAAAGGAAGTTCATGGGAGGGACAAGATTATCTCTTGTATCAAGGAAAAACTTCAATGCTTGTAGCCCTTCAACATGTGGTACATTTGTATACAGACTGGCTATGTCCATTGTGCAGACAAGGTCCTCTTTTGTAACACTCTGTATTGCCTCTAATTTATTGAGAAAATCAGTAGTATCTTTAATAAATGACGGTAGCTGAAAAACCAGTTGCTTAATATGTAGATCAACATATATAGAAATAAGAGAGTCATTGCCTGCAACAATGGGACATCCAGGTACTGGTATAATCAATCAATCAATCAATCAATTTTTTTATATAGCGCCAAATCACAACAAACAGTTGCCCCAAGGTGCTTTATATTGTAAGGTAAGGCCATACAATAATTATGTAAAACCCCAACGGTCAAAACGACCCCCTGTGAGCAAGCACTTGGCTACAGTGGGAAGGAAAAACTCCCTTTTAACAGGAAGAAACCTCCAGCAGAACCAGGCTCAGGGAGGGGCAGTCTTCTGCTGGGACTGGTTGGGGCTGAGGGAGAGAACCAGGAAAAAGACATGATGTGGAGGGGAGCAGAGATCGATCACTAAGGATTAAATGCAGAGTGGTGCATACAGAGCAAAAAGAGAAAGAAACAATGCATCATGGGAACCCCCCAGCAGTCTACGTCTATAGCAGCATAACTAAGGGATGTGTTATGTGTCGGACGCAGCTCGGAGAACCGACCAGCGTTTGAAGGACCCAGTATGAAATAAGCAGAGCACGGTTCAAAGGCTAACTGAATTTAATACATAACAGTGATAATATAATAACAAAAGGTGCGGCCTGGCGTGGTGCGCTCCCAGCAGCGCTAACGGTCCGGAGCCAGAAGTTGTTTCGGACCCAAGGACCCCGCCGACACCCCCCAGGTGGCCGCAACAACCGAGTCTGTGAAAGAAGGAACCATTATGTGAGTCCACACTCTACACACAGAACACTTAAAGGTGTACAAGCAGCAAACACTTCCTGGCTTGATTACTGATCAGCTTCCCAACCTGCAGGCATGGAACAATCAGTTCACAAAACTCCACTGCAGTGAAAGCTGATACATGACTAACATACAGCTCAATACAATAAGGTGTGAGGGACACCACATTTACTGACTGTATAAATGTTAGTCACAAAATCTAACGTACCTCAGGAAGTATGCTGACGAGCGTGAAACCTCACCCCCTCCTCTTTCACAGACTGTGCATCAAACCTGGACGTTCTCAGCATCCGCTGTTGATGAGATGTCTCCCGAGACGACGATCTCACCCGTCTGGTCACAAGGTGGAGTCTCTGGCAAATACACACTGTGCACTCCAGTCTTAAATGCCAACATGTTCCAATCCATCCAGATGCACCACAGCTGTGAGTCCTGACGAGTCGCAGGTGATCAGGGTGAGGTCCTGACAGCCTCAGCAACACAGCCACTCAGTCCCAAACGCACGCCACCTGGGAGGAAAACCAAAAAACAAACAAACCGGCAGCCAGGCCCCCCCAGCCATATAACAGTACCCCACCCTCACGGGAAGCCTCCCGGCGACCACACACACCTGGCCAAGGAGAAACACCCCCCTCCAGGGACCATGGCTGGAAACCGCGTCTGCGTTCATCCTCCAACAGACTGGTTGAACTGGCTGCATCTTTGCCCTTGTTTCTGACAGTCTCTTAGCACAGGTGTGGCCAGGAGTTCTTACACCTGTGCGGTCAGCCTTTATCCAAACATGTGTAATTAGTCATAAAACAAAACACAAACAACCAAAACACCCCCCCCCTCCCCAGGGGACCGTCCCATCAAACCCCAGGGAAGGGGAGAAAAGAAAAACAACCCAAACTTGAGCTTACAAATAAAAATACTAAAACACCAAAACCCAAACTTGAGTTTACAAACAAAAATGCTAAAATACCCCCCCTCCTCCCCCCCAAACGACATGTAGGGACCAACACCCCCCAGAGGGCCTCCCGCCAGCTCCAGGAGTAATAACCACGACCGAGGTCCCTCTGGGATCCAACGTCACCCACGGGGACTACCAGCGCCTCCCAGAGGACCACTCGTCAACCCCAGGAGACGCCTCCCCTCATGACCAATGGACCCAGCCCCGGCCGTCCATGGCTAGATGGGCCTACAGCCCTTTCCCCCCCAGAGGACACCACAGTCAAACCCTGAGGGCGGAAACAGGGGGGGGGGAAACAAAAAGATACCCCAAACCCCCCCCCTCCCCTCCCGGGTGCAGAGGCTACCTGGGAAACGCCCAGCACAACCCAACTGCACCCCTCCAGCAATGCCGACACCACGGCACACCCGGCTGGAGTCAGAGGAGAAGAGAGGGCATAACAAAAAACAAAGAGAAAAAACAACCCAAGTACCACCCCATCACCCCCCAGGGGACCGTTCCATCTAACCCTGGGGATGTGAAACAAAAAGAAATAAAAGAAAAAACAAACAGACCAACACACAGTTGTTTGGGTCCCTTTTTTGTTTTTTTTGTTTTTTTTTTGTTCTTTTTCAGACAGGCTGCAGGGTCACAACCCCAAACAAATAGTGGACAACAAAAAATAAAATCCCACACAAAAACCAACTCACAAAACACCCACACAAACCGAACTAACACAAAACAAATCAGTGAGTTATACCGTCAAGCTCAACCAAATGGAACACACCTGTTCCTACTCAAGAGCTTGACGGTAACATGATTCAGTCACCACAAGGGGGAGCCAGAGTGCTAAAAATGAAAAAACCCCTTTGGCGACAGAAAAAACAAACGAGCTGCTTTTATGTGCGCAGCTGAGTGCAACACACAACCAAAATGTGCTCAACTAAATAACGCCGGAGCTGATACAACAGACGCAGTAGTTACCTTTATCCGGGGAAACGGGGCTACGACTGTAACACAGGAAGCCCAGCGACCCGTGCTAACAGAGCTCCGCCGTGCGCGTGAACCCATTACAAACGCACTCTTGCAGCTCCCGTTTAAACCTCTTATCCGGTCGGAGCGTGACGCGAAGCCGTCGCCAGTCACACTCCACCATGACCCACGGATAAGGCACAAACACAGGAACACGGCTGCAAGAGAGCACAAATCAGTATTCAGTAATGGGTCTCAAACACGCACCATCCGGGCGGAGAGCCCCGCAACTGATCCGGATAACTACTGAACGTCTGCTGCCGCCTTCCCGGCGTGTTACCGTCTCTGCTACCGCTGGGTCCGTGATGTTTGGCCAGAGACTACTGTTATGTGTCGGACGCAGCTCGGAGAACCGACCAGCGTTTGAAGGACCCAGTATGAAATAAGCAGAGCACGGTACAAAGGCTAACTGAATTTAATACATAACAGTGATAATATAATAACAAAAGGTGCGGCCTGGCGTGGTGCGCTCCCAGCAGCGCTAACGGTCCGGAGCCAGAAGTTGTTTCGGACCCAAGGACCCCGCCGACACCCCCCAGGTGGCCGCAACAACCGAGTCTGTGAAAGAAGGAACCATTATGTGAGTCCACACTCTACACACAGAACACTTAAAGGTGTACAAACAGCAAACACTTCCTGGCTTGATTACTGATCAGCTTCCCAACCTGCAGGCATGGAACAATCAGTTCACAAAACTCCACTGCAGTGAAAGCTGATACATGACTAACATACAGCTCAATACAATAAGGTGTGAGGGACACCACATTTACTGACTGTATAAATGTTAGTCACAAAATCTAACGTACCTCAGGAAGTGTGCTGACGAGCGTGAAACCTCACCCCCTCCTCTTTCACAGACTGTGCATCAAACCTGGACGTTCTCAGCATCCGCTGTTGATGAGATGGCTCCCGAGACGACGATCTCACCCGTCTGGTCACAAGGTGGAGTCTCTGGCAAATACACACTGTGCACTCCAGTCTTAAATGCCAACATGTTCCAATCC
The DNA here is from genome assembly GCF_902500255.1 of Thalassophryne amazonica. Lineage (NCBI taxonomy): Eukaryota > Metazoa > Chordata > Actinopteri > Batrachoidiformes > Batrachoididae > Thalassophryne > Thalassophryne amazonica. Next base: position 8,399,500 of record NC_047111.1, on the reverse strand, counting down.
ATCCAGATGCACCACAGCTGTGAGTCCTGACGAGTCGCAGGTGATCAGGGTGAGGTCCTGACAGCCTCAGCAACACAGCCACTCAGTCCCAAACGCACGCCACCTGGGAGGAAAACCAAAAAACAGAAACAAACCGGCAGCCAGGCCCCCCCAGCCATATAACAGGATGGTTCAGGGTCACCTGATCCAGCCCTAACTATAAGCTTTAGCAAAAAGGAAAGTTTTAAGCCTAATCTTAAAAGTAGAGAGGGTGTCTGTCTCCCTGATCTGAATTGGGAGCTGGTTCCACAGGAGAGGAGCCTGAAAGCTGAAGGCTCTGCCTCCCATTCTACTCTTACAAACCCTAGGAACTACAAGTAAGCCTGCAGTCTGAGAGCGAAGCGCTCTATTGGGGTGATATGGTACTACGAGGTCCCTAAGATAAGATGGGACCTGATTATTCAAAACCTTATAAGTAAGAAGAAGAATTTTAAATTCTATTCTAGAATTAACAGGAAGCCAATGAAGAGAGGCCAATATGGGTGAATAACCAAACTCTTATGTATCTTGGGAAGAGTGTAAAAAGTAGCACGCACTACCGCCGTGCACCTCCACTCCTGGTCCCTGTGAGTGCTCATTTTTCCTCTGCTTTGATTGTCACTGAACGTAGCACAACTCTCACTGGCATGTCCAAAATGGTTACATATGAGGATCTTGATAAGCTAACACACTTTTCAGACACTGACTCAGAAAGTATTTTGAGTCTGTTTCCTGAGGACACGCTATCTACCTCCAGCTTTGATGTGGACTCTGCAGCGTTTTTTTTTTCTCAGCATTACGAGAATTTGTTGAAATGTGAAGTACACATACATCTGCATGGCTCGACGTTAGCTCATTACTGGCACAACTGGAGGATTCCCAGAGGCTTGAGAATCCACAAGGAACCAGCGAGTGGCAGAGGTGACAAAGACTTTTGTGCGAAGTGGTGTGAAATCCTTAATAAATGCTCCTTCGACCTCATGCTTCTCATTATGAAATATGCTGACTCTGAACTCTCTAAGATTCGGACTGATATCGCAGGTTTGCATGACAAAATGAACAAGACGTTTGACATGCCCCAGCTACAAGAAATATTTATAACTTGTTCTGAATCAAGAGATTCTTATGAGAAGCAGCTGACAGAGAAAAAAATGGAAAAATACCGGAGGGATACCATGGACTATAAGAATGGTAAGATCTATCCGTGGATGTCTGCAGTTGGCTTCACACCACGGGTAGGGCGCAAACGGCAAGGGCAGTACATGTCTCATGCTGGTGCTCGACCTCATGGGGGATCCAGCAGTGATACATCTACGGATAACAGCCATGGTCACTGTTTTTTAGAGAGACCTACCGGGAGATCTCATACGAGGGGCATTGCTCGAAGCGGCGGACCAGGAGGGGCGGGAGACGACACTGTCCGCACTTGATACCGGACAAAATAGTCCCGGAGAGCGGCTTGCCAGTGGTCAACTTGTCCAACAGATGCTTATCTGAGGAGGAGGCCTCAGTCTTACAAAAAGGTCTTTCTTTTGTTCTTTCACAAAAAGCTAAATCTTTTGAAACTGGAGTTGAAATGTATAAATTTTTAAGATCTGTGAAGCTGAAAGCTTTCTTCTACAAAGGGCTGACTCATGCTCCATCTTTCTCACAGAGCTGTGATGTCCAGCCTGCCCAACTTGAGTCGTCTTATGACCCGTCCTCCAGTTATCCTGCTTTGAAAATGGGACTGAGGGCCAAAAGTATATTTGTTCCTTCTGCATTGAATCCAGCAGTTGCCACGTTTTGTAGACTTATGAAAATAGAGGTGAATGATTTAACTAAAAACGCTAAGAAGCTGCATTCCAATTTTAAGCCCACAAGAGCAAGAAGCCTTGCGTCGCCTAGTGATACTGATATTGTTATTCATAATGCGGATAAGGGGGGTGCTGTTGTTATTCAGAGTAAAGTCTGTTATAGAAATGAGATTCTTCGGCAACTGAGTGATAATTCTTTTTATGCTCCTCTCTCATATGATCCCACTGTTAGATTTCAAGATGAAATTCATTCTTTTCTCAAAAAATTAGTGGATGAGAAACTCATCACAGTAGAAGAATTTCATTTTCTCTTTTAAAGATATCCAGTGCGTCCTATTTTTTTACACTCTTCCCAAGATACATAAGAGTTTGGTTGAACCAGTACCTGGACGTCCCATTGTTACAGGCAGAGAGCGGAGCAGAAGGTTGTATGATATGTGGACAGAATGTATGTGCAAGTGAAAGTTGGATTAAGCATGTTGGAAGAGTTGGTGGTGTGTGTGAGCTTACATGAGGGTGTGGGTGCAGGTGGATGACAGTAAAACAGGGTTGACAATTGTAACGTGCTTATAGAGCTCCTGCTGGAAGCATTAATAACAGGAAGAAACCTCCAGCAGAACCAGGCTCAGGGAGGGGCAGTCTTCTGCTGGGACTGGTTGGGGCTGAGGGAGAGAACCAGGAAAAAGACATGCTGTGGAGGGGAGCAGAGATCGATCACTAATGATTAAATGCAGAGTGGTGCATACAGAGCAAAAAGAGAAAGAAACAATGCATCATGGGAACCCCCCAGCAGTCTACGTCTATAGCAGCATAACTAAGGGATGGTTCAGGGTCACCTGATCCAGCCCTAACTATAAGCTTTAGCAAAAAGGAAAGTTTTAAGCCTAATCTTAAAAGTAGAGAGGGTGTCTGTCTCCCTGATCTGAATTGGGAGCTGGTTCCACAGGAGAGGAGCCTGAAAGCTGAAGGCTCTGCCTCCCATTCTACTCTTACAAACCCTAGGAACTACAAGTAAGCCTGCAGTCTGAGAGCGAAGCGCTCTATTGGGGTGATATGGTACTACGAGGTCCCTAAGATAAGATGGGACCTGATTATTCAAAACCTTATAAGTAAGAAGAAGAATTTTAAATTCTATTCTAGAATTAACAGGAAGCCAATGAAGAGAGGCCAATATGGGTGAGATATGCTCTCTCCTTCTAGTCCCCGTCAGTACTCTAGCTGCAGCATTTTGAATTAACTGAAGGCTTTTTAGGGAACTTTTAGGACAACCTGATAATAATGAATTACAATAGTCCAGCCTAGAGGAAATAAATGCATGAATTAGTTTTTCAGCATCACTCTGAGACAAGACCTTTCTGATTTTAGAGATATTGCGTAAATGCAAAAAAGCAGTCCTACATATTTGTTTAATATGCGCTTTGAATGACATATCCTGATCAAAAATGACTCCAAGATTTCTCACAGTATTACTAGAGCTCAGGGTAATGCCATCCAGAGTAAGGATCTGGTTAGACACCATGTTTCTAAGATTTGTGGGGCCAAGTACAATAACTTCAGTTTTATCTGAGTTTAAAAGCAGGAAATTAGAGGTCATCCATGTCTTTATGTCTGTAAGACAATCCTGCAGTTTAGCTAATTGGTGTGTGTCCTCTGGCTTCATGGATAGATAAAGCTGGGTATCATCTGCGTAACAATGAAAATTTAAGCAATACCGTCTAATAATACTGTCTAAGGGAAGCATGTATAAAGTGAATAAAATTGGTCCTAGCACAGAACCTTGTGGAACTCCATAATTAACTTTAGTCTGTGAAGAAGATTCCCCATTTACATGAACAAATTGTAATCTATTAGACAAATATGATTCAAACCACCGCAGCGCAGTGCCTTTAATACCTATGGCATGCTGTAATCTCTATAATAAAATTTTATGGTCAACAGTATCAAAAGCAGCACTGAGGTCTAACAGAACAAGCACAGAGATGAGTCCACTGTCCGAGGCCATAAGAAGATCATTTGTAACCTTCACTAATGCTGTTTCTGTACTATGATGAATTCTAAAACCTGACTGAAACTCTTCAAATAGACCATGAATCTGCAGATGATCAGTTAGCTGTTTTACAACTACCCTTTCAAGAATTTTTGAGAGAAAAGGAAGGTTGGAGATTGGCCTATAATTAGCTAAGATAGCTGGGTCAAGTGATGGCTTTTTAAGTAATGGTTTAATTACTGCCACCTTAAAAGCCTGTGGTACATAGCCAACTAACAAAGATAGATTGATCATATTTAAGATCGAAGCATTAAATAATGGTAGGGCTTCCTTGAGCAGCCTGGTAGGAATGGGGTCTAATAGACATGTTGTTGGTTTGGAGGAAGTAACTAATGAAAATAACTCAGACAGAACAATCGGAGAGAAAGAGTCTAACCAAATACCGGCATCACTGAAAGCAGCCAAAGATAACGATACGTCTTTGGGATGGTTATGAGTAATTTTTTCTCTAATAGTTAAAATTTTGTTAGCAAAGAAAGTCATGAAGTCATTACTAGTTAAAGTTAATGGAATACTCAGCTCAATAGAGCTCAGACTCTTTGTCAGCCTGGCTACAGTGCTGAAAAGAAACCTGGGGTTGTTCTTATTTTCTTCAATTAGTGATGAGTAGAAAGATGTCCTAGCTTTACGGAGGGCTTTTTTATAGAGCAACAGATTCTTTTTCCAGGCTAAGTGAAGATCTTCTAAATTAGTGAGACGCCATTTCCTCTCCAACTTGTAGTGTTGGTGTTGACTCATTTAAACTAACATATTCATCCTGCTGTAACCAGGTTTCTGTAAGGCAGAATAAATCAATATGTTGATCAATTATTATATCATTTACCAACAGGGACTTAGAAGAGAGAGACCTAATGTTTAATAGACCACATTTAACTGTTTTAGTCTGTGGTGCAGTTGAAGGTGCTATATTATTTTTTCTTTTTGAATTTTTATGGTTAAATAGATTTTTGCTGGTTATTGGTAGTCTGGGAGCAGGCACCGTCTCTACGGGGATGGGGTAATGAGGGGATGGCAGGGGGAGAGAAGCTGCAGAGAGGTGTGTAAGACTACAACTCTGCTTCCTAGTCCCAACCCTGGATAGTCACGGTTTGGAGGATTTAAGAAAATTGGCCAGATTTCTAGAAATGAGAGCTGCTCCATCCAAAGTGGGATGGATGCCGTCTCTCCTAACAAGACCAGGTTTTCCCCAGAAGCTTTGCCAATTATCTATGAAGCCCACCTCATTTTTTGGACACCACTCAGACAGCCAGCAATTCAAGGAGAACATGCGGCTAAACATGTCACTCCCGGTCCGATTGGGGAGGGGCCCAGAGAAAACTACAGAGTCCGACATTGTTTTTGCAAAGTTACACACCGATTCAATGTTAATTTTAGTGACCTCCGATTGGCGTAACCGGGTGTCATTACTGCCGACGTGAATTACAATCTTACCAAATTTACGCTTAGCCTTAGCCAGCAGTTTCAAATTTCCTTCAATGTCGCCTGCTCTGGCCCCCAGAAGACAATTGACTATGGTTGCTGGTGTCGCTAACTTCACATTTCTCAAAACAGAGTCGCCAATAACCAGAGTTTGATCCTCGGCGGGTGTGTCGTCGAGTGGGGAAAAACGGTTAGAGATGTGAACGGGTTGGCGGTGTACACGGGGCTTCTGTTTAGGGCTACGCTTCCTCCTCACAGTCACCCAGTCGGCCTGCTTTCCCGGCTGCTCGGGATCTGCCAGGGGGTAACTAACGGCGGCTAAGCTACCTTGGTCCGCACCGACTACAGGGGCCTGGCTAGCTGTAGAATTTTCCACGGTGCGGAGCCGAGTCTCCAATTTGCCCAGCCTGGCCTCCAAAGCTACGAATAAACTACACTTATTACAAGTACCGTTACTGCTAAAGGAGGCCGAGGAATAACTAAACATTTCACACCCAGAGCAGAAAAGTGCGGGAGAGACAGGAGAAGCCGCCATGCTAAATCGGCTAAGAGCTAGTAGCTATGCTAAGCTAGCGGATTCCTAAAAACACGCAAAGTGAATAATGTGTAAATAATTTAGAGGTGATTCAGCAGAAGGAGTGCTTTAGTTAAGGCACATATAAACAAACAAACCAACAGACTCAGGCTAAAGGCTAAACATGTGGCTAAATATGGTATAACTGTTCGATATAACCCTGTACGTGATATAGATTTTCTCAAAAGTTGACTCATAACAAAAGCAAAACAAAACAAAAATCCTAACAAAAAAGCTCATTTTCACAGGACGAGGTAGATGAATGAATGAATGCTGCGTAAGAGGGAGGAGACTCAGAGATATTCAGGGTTTATTGTGGAACACCCCACCAGATTAGGTTCACACTCTATGTTCTCGTAGTAACTGACCCTGACCTTAAATTACTTCCATTTCTGAAATGGGCTCAAGTTACCACTTTCTCAGGTTTCTCCCTTACTGACTCTCAGAGTTTCCCTCATTTCAGGGTTAACACAGAGTTTTCACTAAACATTTTTTTCTGAAACAGGCCCCTGATCATTAAAAAAACCAAACATTCAGAGATTTTCCAAGCCTGGTACCACAGGACTTGTATGAAAGAGGTTGGGTGAAGTATGTCACTGCCATCACTCACCAAACAGAGTGCAGAACATCCCGCCCAGAATTGGATCTGGCAGAGATGCAAACAGAGCGGTGAACTTTCCAATGGACCCCAGCAGGAACATGATTCCTGCACCGTACTGCACCACTCGCCTGCTACCCACCTAGACAAAACAAAGACCTCATTTCAAGACTCAGAGGGTAGGTCCACGGGCTCTAGATTGGGCAGATTTTATAAAATAGGTAGCTGACATTTTCAAGGGTGGTAATAAATTAAGCAATGAGTTGGAACGGCGTGCGAGTCCAGAATGTTTTTAGAACCTTAGACCGCAACGATTTTTAGAAGAGGAACTCAGCCCTTTTATTTCCTGTTCATTATGTAATTGTTAATGTTAATTTATACATTATATGCATACATTAATGTCTTAATGTATTTATAAATTGTTTAGGTTTTTGTTACCATATACACACTACTATTATCATTATTATTTCATTTTATTATTACTTCTATGTTGTCATTTTATTTTTAAATGAACCACAATGGAAGTAAGTGTTTTCACTTTCTTGTGTCATTCATGTATTTTTAACATATTTACAAGTATATGCACTGACACTCATGATTTTAATATAAAGATGATTTACTGCCCCCTGCTGCAAAGGCACGTAAGTCCAAAATGTAATTAGCAACGTTAACTAATCGCTTCTTCTTCTTTTTCTTTCGGCTGTTCCCGTTAGGGGTCGCCACAGCAGATCAATCGTTTCCATCTCACCCTGTCCTCTGTATCTTCCTCTGTCACACCAATCACCTGCATGTCCTCCCTCAGCACATCCATAAACCTCCTCTTTGGTCTCCCTCTTCTCCTCCTGCCTGGTGGCTCCATCCTCAGCATCCTTCTCCCTATATACCCTGGGTCCCTCCTCTGCACATGTCCAAACCATCTCAATCTCGCCTCTCTGACTTTGTCTCCAAACCGTCCCACCTGAACTGTCCCTCTGATATGTTCATTTGTAATCTTGTCCATTCTCGTCACTCCAAAGAGAATCTCAACATCTTCAGCTCTGCCACCTCCAGCTCCAACTCCTGTCTTTTTGTTAGTGCCACCGTCTCTAAGCCGTACAACATAGCTGGTCTCAGTACTGTCTTGTAAACTTTCCCCTTCACTCTTGCTGATATTCTTCGGTCACAAATCACTCCTGCCACCTTTCTCCACCCACTCCATCCTGCCTGCACTCTCTTCTTCACCTCTCTACCACACTCTCCATTACTTTGAACAGCTTCACGTGTTTTCTAAGCCTACCTTCTACTACTCTTTCCCATAACTTCATGCTGTGGCTGATCAGCTTTATGCCTCTGTAGTTACTGCAGCTCTGCACATCACCCTTGTTCTTGAAAACAGGAACCAGAACACTTCATCTCCACTCCTCAGGCATCCTCTCATTTTCCAAGATTTTATTAAACAATCTGGTTAGAAACTCTACTGCCATCTCTCCTAGACATTTCCATGCCTCCACTGGAATGTCATCTGGACCAACTACCTTTCAACTCTTCATCCGCTTCATAGCAGCTCTCACGTCTTCCTTACTACGTAATCTCTTGTACTTCCTGATTTACTCTCACCACATCATGCAGCCTTTTCTCTCGCTCATTTTCTTCATTCATCAGCTCTTCAAAATATTCCCTCCACCTTCTCAGCAATCACTCCTCACTTGTCAGCACATTACCATGTGCATCTTTTACCACCCTAACCTGCTGCACATCCTTTCCAGCTCTGTCCCTTTGTTTAGCCGGTACAAGTCCTTTTCTCCTTCCTTACTATTCAACTTCTTGTACAGTTCGCAACATGCCCTTTCCTTCATTTTTGCCACTTCTCTTTTCGCCTTACGCCGCATCTCCTTGTATTCCTGTCTATTTTTTTGTCATTCCGACTATCCCAAAACTTTTTCGCCAGCCTCTTTCTCCTTATGCTTTCTTGGACCTCTTCGTTCCACCACCAAGTCTCCTTGTCCTCCATCCACTGTCCAGATGTCATACCCAGTACTGTCCTAGCTGTCTCCCTCACCACATCTGCAGTACTTTTCCAGTGCTTCTCTCACCTGTTTGCTAAATTTCACACAACAGTCTTCCTCCTTCAGCTTCCACCATCTGATCCTTTGTTGAGCTCTCACTCTGTTATTCTTATTTACCTCTAAAGTCATCCTACAAACAACCATCCTATGCTGTCTAACGGCACTCTCTCCTCCCACCACCTTACAGTCTCTGATTTCTTTTAGCTTGGATGTCCTAGAATGTAGTCACACTCATCACCCTGTGTGACATTCCTCCACTCTTATATGTTACCCTGTGCTCCTCCCTTTTCTTAAAGTAGGTATTCACCACAGCCATTTCTATTCTTTTTGCAAAATCAACTACCATCTGTCCTTCTCCATTCCTGTCCTTGATACCATATCTACCCATTACTTCCTCATCACCTCTGTTCCCTTCACCAACATGCCCATTGAAGTCTGCTCCTATCACCACTCTTTGATGCTTGGGCACACTCTCCACCACCTCATCTAACACACTCCAGAAATCTTTCTCCTTCATCTCACAACCTACCTGTGGGGCATATGCACTGATGATATTCATCATCACCCCTTCAATTTCCAACTTCACACTCATCACCCTGTCAGACACTCGCTTGACCTCCAACACACTTTTAACATACTCTTCCCTTAAAATGACCCCAACACCATTTCTCTTCCTGTCCTCACCATAGCACAACAACTTGTACCCACCACCGATGCTCCTGCTCTTATTTCCCTTCCACGTGGTCTCTTGCACACACAATATGTCTACCTTTCTCCTAATAGCTTCTACAAAACTATCAGTCCCATCAACGTTCCATTTTGGCGCTGTTCATTCTTGACTCAAGGTACTGTCAGGAAAGATGACTTAAGCTTGCTTTCAGCTTGTTTTTATCTTGGAATATAATACGTGCCATGGGATTAATATACATGCTGTTGGATTAAACTGCACAGTGTTTGGTACGTTCCAGGAGTAAGTGAGGTCATACCGGACTTTTCCATTGCAAATGGGGAGGCCCACGGAATGAACTCAGTGGTGAAGACGATGGAATATGTCTAAGAATGATTCTAACATGACAAGTATGATCAAATGAAGTATTAATGTGTTAAAATTAAGAGTTGATTAGGAAAAAGTATTAGAAAAAGTATGTTACAAATAAGTGAAATGAATGATTATATGAGTTGTTTTTCATAAAGAGTGCAGAGTCAGAGAAAAAGAGGAAGTGAAGAAGATGTCGCAAGCAGGGCAAGAAAAGCTGATGTTAAACAACTGATCAAATGATTAAGATGTTGGTAAAATATGAAATGAATAATAAGGAATGAAAATGTTTATATATGATCATATGAATTGTTTTTATGTGAAGAGATTGTAATGAAATGATTGAATATGATTGATGTGATTTTGAAGAAATGATTTAAAAGAATGAATTCTCAGAAAAGCTGAAGTGTTAACAGAAAAGAGGAACTTGAGAAATAAGTTACTGGCAAGGGCTGCGGAGATTTCCAGTAAGCAGAAGGAGAAGGGAGGAGGTTTTGAGTCAACAGCGTCCCCATGGTAACCAAGATCATCTGAGGACAACAAGAGTCAAGCACATATATAAAATGTGAAACACCAGAAAACGGGGTTATTCTTCCAGGGAGAGGTGCTGTTGCCACTACTCCCCTGCTACGAGGAAATCACAAGACTTGACCATCTTGTGAGCATCAATTGGAATCGTGGAGTGAGAGGATTGGAGCCATAAAAGATCATTTGAGAGAGTTTTCAACTCCCACTCAGGCCGTCCAGTCACGGAGTAGCAGAACAACGGAGAGTAACCACTGGCCTTAAGTCTGAGTGGGGAATGTTCAACGATTTCTCTCTCAAGGAACATCACCGCATACCAGAATGGATTAGATCAACTTTTGGTTGATTGAAGATGGAATAAATTCTTATGTGGATTAACTTCCTGAAGGATTACAACATCACACAAGGTTCGTGGTCAGCTAACGACTAATAGCTGATGAAGAGGAAATCAAGTTCATCGAGCTGGGGACCCTAACCTCAAAAACCTCCTTCCCTCACTCCTAGAAAAATTGTTAAGAAGTCATTCCAGTCCCAGTCAAAGTAAGATCAGTCAGAATTATTGAATTAAAAACAAAAATCTCTGCCAATCATTATTCAAATTATACTTGAATTACTGTTGTGAGATTATCACCATATAATCTATGTGGATTATGTTATTGGCACTTGCAAAACCTGCAATAAATTTCCAAGCATGCAGTTAAAGTGTTACGGCTCGGACATTGGATTATTGATGCTTCTTAAGGTGTAAAAGTTAAAGTTTATTGGGTGTACAACATCAAAAAGGCTCTAAAAGGTTCGTCTGATTTTTTTATGAAAATAACACATCCTGGGGACTCGCTGTAAGAGTCAATAAATTCAAAATCTAGCAACATTCCAAGAGCCCTGATCCATAAGAGGAGAGCTGCCGTTAACGGGCGTGGCCGGTTCGTGTCCTGGATCCTGAGAAGGCTATTCGATCGGGGTGCGAGATCAGCGTCAGCGGGGTGGACGTCCGGATGGAGGCAGTGAGCGGCTAGACGAATCTCCTCGCCACCAGCTTGAACAGCCTTTGTGCAGCCCTGCCGGGTAATACCCGTGGAGACACGAAGGTCGGACCCCAGAGACGGAGAGCTGGTTTTGTACACAAACACACTCATTGGAGGGTGAGCGTGTGCCGTGTATCTAAAAGAAAGGGATCTGACAGTACTTAAGCATAACAAACAGCAAATGTCAGCTGTGTTCTGTTGGTCCCTGATCAACGCACGCACGCATGCATGCACTCTGAATTTGACAAACAAAAACAGTGGCTGAAGACATTAAAACCACTAAACATTGCATTCATGATACCAAAATGAAACTTAAGTCACTCATGTTAAAAGCAGCACTGAGCACAGAAACACAATAAATCAATAAGACTAACAACACTGTTAAACTAACACAAACTACAATAACAACATTTAAAGCCTCAAAATTTAGAACTCCCATGGTGCACTGCAGCACAGCAATTGTTTATTGGTTAGCTAAAATGGCTAATTTCTCCAAAAATATTTGTCCTATCAACTTTTTGCAGCATTCATCCTTGACTCACAATACAGAAACATACCAAACAGCAAATGTCATCTCTCTCCAGTTTTTGCGTGACTGAAGCCAAACACACACATAGAGGCCACTTGGCTATTATATGAGCGTTGCGCAGTGGCACAAAGCTCACTCATGGTACAGGGCGTCCTAAACAGGAAGTGCCAAAATTCAAATCCACAGTAAAACAGGAAATGTTCAAGTGTCAAACACTTCCTGGATTTACAGGCGAGATCCCATGGAATCTCGCAGGAACTCATTGGCAAGCTCACACTCAAACAGTAAGTGCCGAATTCTCAATCACAGTGAAACAGGAAATGTTGAACACTTCCTGGCATGGGTAGAACAAGAGCGGAGGCCGGGGTTTCACTGGACTCCCCTGAAATCTGATTGGACACAGACGATTGACATGTCACGGCACCACACGTGGTTGAAAGAGCTGCATTTTCAAATCAGTGAGTCACATTGACTGCTAAGTTCCTCCTGTCCAGTAGTTTGTGTTGTGTACCACAAAAAGTTCTAATCCACCTAGAAGAAGAAAAATGTTTGCTTCAGATTTGAACTGAACACGTCGTTTGAACTATGGACTTTTAATCACACCAAACTTATAGTGGTGAGTAAACGACTGTATTTTATGTCAGAAAGGAGGTCCAGGTTGTTAAAAGCAGCATTTCTCCTTTAATTCGGGTTGGCTTATATACATATTTTTAAGCTAACAGACAGCAGCTGGTTCATGCTCTGTTGTCTTATTAGTGCAGTTAGATAACTGAAACAATCCTTCAAATTGTGACACAAGCATCAAATTCAGAACAAATACAGCTTGAGCAAAATTAATGGAGCAACTTTAGCTTTTGACCCCTGTACAAACTGAAGTCAAAGCCAAAGTCAAAGTCAAAGTCAGCTTTATTGTCAAATATGCTATACATGTTCGACATACAGCACAAATGAAATTTCAGTCCTCTCAGACCCACGGTAGTATAGAAGAGTATAGAAGAAAAACTACTAATAATGAATGAATGAATGAATGAAAACTGTTTATTTCGAACATTTGATACAACAACAATTACAAGATAGATCAGTAAAGACAACAACAAAAAAGTTCCTACTGTGTACCCAACATGTCCGAAAAGGGGTAGGGTGAAGCATCAGCTTATTTATCCCTACCCCTTCTTCCCCACAACCAGTAATACCCTTTGCCACATACACATAGATTCCTACACACCTAAACCGATATCAATATATATATATATACATATATATACACATACACATACATATATACATACACACATCAACATACATACACATATACATACACATATATACACATATATATACACAAACATAAATATACACCTACACATACCTACTTACATACAAAATACTATATATTTACAAGCCGAAGCAAAAAAACAAAAACACCCTAACCCTCATTACCCTTCCTCCTCCCTATACCCAGAAAAAACATATTTTTGTACCGCTGTTTGAACTGGTTCATGCTTGGACATTGCTTGAGCCCCCACTCCCAATCTGTTCCACATCCTCACCCACAGACAGAAATACAGGAAACCTTTTAATGTTGTTCGTGCCCACTGATGCTTTAAATTAAATTTCCCCCTCAGACTGTAATCCCCTGATCTGTTAAAAACATATTTTTAATATTTGCTGGAAGTAAATTGTTTATTGCTTATACACAATTTGTACTGTTTGAAAATGAACCAAGTCTGTGAATTTTAAGAATTTGGATTGTAAAAATAGTGGATTTGTATGATCTCTATAGCCAGTATTATGAATAATTCTTATAGCTCTTTTCTGCATTACTGATAGTGATTGTGTTGTACCTTATAAGTATTACCCCATACCTCTGCACAGTACTGTAAATATGGTTAAAACCAGTGAGCAGTAAAGAATGCGGAGTGAGTTGTGGTCCAGAATATGTTTCGCTTGTTTAGAACTGAAATGCTTCTTGACAGTTTACTTTGTATATGTTTTTATATGAGTCTTCCAGTTTATCTTATCATCTATTATCACCCCCAGAAACTTATTTTCATGTACCCTTTCAATATCTACCCCCTCGACTTGTAACTGAACCTGTATGTCTGTATTACAATAGCCAAATAACATGTATTTTGTTTTACTAAGTTAATGATAATTTGTTTCTGTCAAACCATATTTTCAATTTTCCCATTTCTATACTGACTCTCCTCAGTAACTCCTGCAAATCCCCCCCTGAACAAAAAATGCTTGTGTCATCTGCAAATAATACTAATTTTAATATTTTGGAAACATTGACAATATCATTTATATAATTAGAAACAGTTTGGACCCAATACTGACCCTGTGGGACGCCACAAGCATTGTCCAAGCATGATGATGTATATTCCCCCAACTTCACAAACTGTTTTCTGTTACTTAAGTAGCTTCTCACCCAGTGCAACACCAACCCCCTAATCCCATACTGTTCAAGTTTATTGATAATATGTCATGATTAATTGTATCAAAAGCCTTTTTAAGGTCTATAAATATTCCAACTGAATGTAATTTGTGGTCTATGGCGTTTGTAATCTCCTCAACTGATTCTATTAATGCAAGTGATGTTGAACTATGTGCTCTGAATCCATATTGACTATCAGTAAGTAATTTATGTTTATTTATGAATTTGTCTAATCTATTATTGAATAACTTTCTAATAATTTGGAAAATTGTGGAAGCAAAGAAACAGGTCTATAATTTGTGAAGTGGTGTCTATCCCCAGTCTTATACAGCGGCACAACCTTAGCTATTTTCATTTGATTGGGAAATTTACCGGTTTGAAATGATAAGTTACAGATGTATGTTAATGGTTCTACAATCCATTCAATGACCTGTTTTACCACCACCATATCAATTTCATTTAAATCGGTAGATGTTTTATATTTACAATTATTCACAATGTCTATAATTTCATTTCCATCCACTGCTGTGAGGAACATTGAACAGGGATTTCTTTCTATGAGATTATTATCCCAATCCTCAGGTTGGGAATCGGGAATTTTTTCTGCCAAGCTTGGTCCAATATTTACAAAAAATTATTAAAACCGTTGACTACCTCATCCTTATTTCCTTCTTGACATTATTATCAATGAAATACTGAGGGTAACTCTGTTTTTTATTACCATTTTTGATAATGCTATTTAATATATCCCATATTCCTTTAATATTGTTTTTGTTATTATATAATATGTTACTATAATATTCCTTCCTACATACCCGTATAATATTAGTTAATCTATTTTTGTATTTCTTATATCTATTTTCTGCCTCTTTAGTCTTTAGTTTTATGAATTCTCTATACAGTGTATTTTCTTATTACATGCATTTCGTAACCCTTTCGTCATCCATGGTCGAGCTTGGATTTTTTGTTTTCTGTAGTCTTGTTTAATTGGACAATTTTTATCATATAATGATGTAAATATTTGTAAAAAAGTTTCATATGCACTATCAACATCACTTTCACTGTATACCTTTTCCCAGTTTTGCTCCTGTAAATCCTTCTTTAGTGTGTTCATGTTTTCCTCTGTCCGCACTCGCCTGTATTTTATTTTCTCCTCTGGCTGATTCCGCCGATGGTTTCTATTATAAACGATGAAAACTGGTAGATGATCACTAATGTCATTGATTAATAATCCACTCACAGTGTTATTCTCAATATCATTGCTGAATATATTATCAATTAAGGTGGCACTATGGGATGTAATTCTGCTTGGCCTGGTGATTTTTGGATATAAACTCATACTGTACATTATACTGATAAATTCATCTGTTATTTTATGCTTATTTGGATTGAGCAGATCAATATTTAAGTCACCTCAAATGAACACAGTTTTTTGATTAGTTTTTGAGAACATTTTTCCCATACAGTCAGTGAATGTTTCAATACTAGATCCTGGTGCTCTATATATACAGCTGACTAATACATTTTTGCTTTTTTCTTCACATATTTCAATAGTTATACATTCTAATAAGTTATCAATCACAGTTGTCATATTGTCTACTATTTTATAATCCATGTTCTTATCCACATACACAGCCACTCCTCCTCCACTCTTATTTTTTCTGTTTACACAATTAAATTCATATCCATCCAGTTCAAAATCCATTCCTTTATCTTCATTGATCCATGTTTCTGATATAGCAATTATGTAAAATATTTTTTTAAACTGACTTAAATATTCTTTAATGTTGTTAAAGTTTGCATATAGACTTCTGCTGTTGAAATGGATTATTGATAATTTGTTATCCGTTTTAATGATCCGATTAAACTGTTCATCTGTATAATAGCAACAACTGTCATTGATATTTGAGAAGAAATTATTGTCCGGGTCTATATCGTGCTCCAAGTCCAGTACATTGTGGTCTGTGTATTTAAATGTTCTCAGTTCTACTTTTCCATGATCAGCAATCCTTTGAGTTATATCCTTCTTGTCTCCAGATGTAGATGAATAGGTAGTAGATGAATAGGTTCCTCTGGTCTGTGTCATGGTGTTGTGATGTGTTTGTGTCCTCATACCTTATTGGTCATATTTGTCCAGATCCTCGCTTTAAGAAACACTATTGTTCATATTTGTCCAGCTCCTCGATGTTCCTTATTGCCATGACTTTTGCTTGTTCTGGTGATCCGTTCAGTTTGATGAATATTTTACAGTTTGAAGTCCATGTGTGCTGGATTTTTCCCTGTTTCTTCAAGAAGCGTGCTTTCCTGGCGATGTCGGCATTCCGTTTGGTGAGATGTTCATTGATGAATACGTTTGTCCCTTTCAGTTTTCTTCCTTGTTTTAACAGTGCTGTTTTGTGTTTTCTGTTGATGAATCTCATAATGACGGTTCGTTTATCACCGTCATTTCTCCGGGGCAGAGGGTGGCACGCTTCAATGTTATTTAAATCCATTTCTATACCTTTAGATAGGAGGAAATCAGCAACCTGTTTTTCCACAGAGCTGACCTCCTGTTCACTGGGATCCCCTCCGCTCTCATCTGTTACCGCCCGTGCGTAGCGCCGTGGTTTGATGTGAAGACCTGTGATGATGACGTCGTTAATTCTGGTGTACTGCTCCAATTCAGCCACTCTATTTCCAGCTGCACCAGATGCCGGTCTTTCTCGGCATTCTGGAGCCGTAATGCCTTCACCTCCTCCACCAGATCCATGATTGATTTCTGTTGCTGCTTCACAACAGAAATCTCCTCTGATAGAAAGTCCAGAGATTTTTTAATATCGTCACCTTCCTCCGCTGTCAGAACCTTCTTAGGCCCCATGGTCGGCTTATGAGCAGCTTGTCGATCGCCGATGTTAACAGCCTGCGTTGTTTGTCACCGGGATGGATCTGCACTGCGCTGGTGCCGCGCGGCCTCGGTGTTTCCGCGCTGATGGATCCGCGGTGGCTGCACGAGGCCTCGGGGAAGCGGCACTCGTGACGCGCGGCTCTAATGACGCAGCGCGCGGCCTCAGTGAATTCACCACGTTGGGCCTCGGACGTTGTTGCTGTCCAGTCGCGGGGCTAAGTTGCCGGTTGAGGTGGTATTCCCACTGTCCGGGTTGGCAAACACCGGCGTGGCAGATGGCAACTACAAACACCACCTCTGAAAACTCAGGTACAAACTTTTTGCAGCTCGCTCTGACGACACGCAGCTAAGTAAGATAAGCTAAGTAAAAAATTTACCTTAAATATTACTGATTTACAAAATAAAAATAATAAACAGTATGAACAGTGTAGGTCGTGTAAGTATAACAGTATGATGCTGTTGTGCAAGTGGCAAATGGCAAAAGTGTACTATTGTAAAAAGTATGACATTAAATACGATAGTTCAATGGATAACAGTGTAATACAGTATAACAGTATAATACAGTGGTGCAAGTGACAGTATGCTGATGATAGTGCAATGACTGTATACTAATGTACCAGTATCAGTACAGACGGTCCTGATGTGGATGCAATAGTGCAATGGGGGAGGATAAAGTGAGGTGTGCGTGGGCATGCAGGGTCAGTGGGGGGGTCATGGGGGAGCGAGTGGAGTCAGAGAAGGGATGGAGTTGAGCATCCTGACTGCCTGGTGGAGGAAACTGTCTTTGAGCCTGCTGGTTTTTGCCGGGAGACTCTGCAGTCTCCTCCCCACTGGCAGAAGGGTAAGAAGACTGTGAGTTGGGTGGGTGGGGTCACCTGCGATCCTGGTGGCTTTGCAGGTGAGGCGGGTGTGGTAGATGTCCAGCAGAGAGGGGAGAGGAACACAGATGATCTTCCCAGCTGCTTTCACAGTGCGTTGCAGGGTCTTGCGGCAGGATACGGTGCAGGCACCGTACCACACAATGATGCTGCTGGTCAGGATGCTCTCGATGGTACCCCTGTAGAAGGAGTACATGATGGGGGTCGGGACTCTTGTTGTCCTCAGTTTCCACAGAAAGTAGAATCGCTGTTGGGCTTTTTTGTCCAGATATGTGGTATTGATGTTCCAGGACAGTTCTTGGGAGATGTGTACACCCAGGAACTTTGTGCTGCTCACCCGCTCCACTTCAGCACCATTGATGGTTAGTGGAACGTGCTGAGGGCTCTCTCCTGAAGTCCACGACAATCTCCTTCATCTTCTCCACGTTCAGGTGGAGATTGTTGTCCATGCACCACGTGGCCAGGTGGCTCACCTCACTCCTGTAGCTTGTCTCATTGTTGTTGTTGATGAGACCCACCACAGTTGTGCCATCTGCGAACTTGATGAAGAGGTTGGAACTGGATGTAGGTGTGCAGTCGTGGGTCAGCAGAGTGAGGAGGAGGGGGATCAGCACACATCCTTGGGGGGCTCCTATGTTCAGCGTGATGGTGCTGGAGGTGTTGCTGCTGACCCGAACTGCCTGTGGTCTCCCCATCAGAAAGTCCAGCAGCCAGTTGCACAGGAGGTGTTGAGTCCCAGCTGGACTAGTTTGTGGATGAGATGCTGGGGGATGATTGTATTGAATGCAGAGCTGAAGTCGATGAACAGCATTCTGACATGCGAGTCCTTGGTCTCCAGGTGAGTGAGGGCTGAGGGGAGGGCAATGGAGATAGCATCATCAGTCGAGCCGTTGGACCAATATGCAAACTGGTAGGGGTCCAGTGCGGGGGGAGGGCAGATTTTAGGTGGTCCATGACTAGCCGCTCAAAGCACTTCATAATGATGGGAGTGAGTGCGACCGGGCGGTAGTCATTGTAGCAGGAGGGAGACGACTTCTTCGGGATCGGGATGATGGCGGTGGCTTTGAGGCACGTCAGGACAATAGCTTGTCTCAGCGAGATGTTGAAGATGTCCGTGAAGACATCCATGAGCTCCTCAGCACAGTCTCTCAGGACCCGACCAGGAATATTGTCGGGACCAGGGGCTTTCCTCGCATTGATCTTTCTGAGCATTCGCCTCACGCTGTCCGAAGGTAGTGACAGCACCTGGACGTCAGAAGGCGGAGGGATCTTCTGTGCTGGAATGTTGTTGTCTGCCTCAAAGCAAGCGAAGAAGTTGTTCAGCTGATTCAGCAGAGAGGGGGAGTTGTCACAGGTCTGCAGGGTGGGCTTATAGTCTGTGATGGTCTGAAACCCGCCATAGATTCCTCGAGTCTCTCCTGTCCTTGAAGCAGTCAGCGATTCTCCTGGAGTACTGTCTCTTAGCCTCTCTGATTCCTCGTGACAGGTTGGCCCTGGCTGTCCTTAGGCCCACCTCATCCCCAGCTCTGAAGGCAGCGTTTCGAGCCTTCAGGAGCCTGTGGACTTCCCCAGTCAGCCAAGGTTTCTGATTGGCCCAAATGGTGATGGTTCTGGAGACCGTGACATCATCCATGCACTTCCTCATGTAGGCAGTGATGGTCTCCATGTACTCCTGGAGGTCTGTGGTGTTGTAGGTGGCTGCCTGTCTGAACATGCTCCAGTCAGTAGTGTAAAAACAGTCTTGGAGCGCTTCTGATGCCCCCTCTGGCCACACCCGGATCGCCTTTTTGGCTGGTTTTGTGACTTTAACCAGCAGCCTGTATGCAGGCATTAGCATAACAGTGGGGTGGTCGGATGTCCCAAGGTGTGGGAGGGAGGAAGCTTTGTAGGCTTCCTTGTGTGTGGTGTAAACATTGTCCAAGATATTGGTGCCTCTAGTGGGAAAGTTGACATGTCCATGGAGTTGTGGAAACACACTCTTGGGGTTGGCATGGTTGAAATCTCCAGCCAGGATGAGGAAGGCATCAGGGTGGGTTGTCAGCTGTTCACTGATGTGCTGGTGGAGTTCGTTCAGTGCCTCACTCATGTTGTTGTTGGAGCTGGGAGGGATGTATATAGCTGCCAGCACAATAACAGTATATTCCCTCAGCAGGTAGAATGGCCGGCACTTAATAATCATCAGCTCCACCAGTGGTGGGCAGTGTTTGCAAACAACAACAGCATTGCGGCACCAGGCATCGCTGATGTATAAACACAGAGTCCTCCGCCGCGGGACTTTCCCCCCCAACGAGCGCTCTGTCCGCCTGGTAGCATGTTAGCCGTGCTAACTGGATAGCATGGTCCGGTACGCTGTCGTTGAGCCATGTTTCCACAAAAACAAAGACAGAGCACTCACCCACAGTCTTGGAAGATGTCCGGAGTAAACAAATATGGTCCAGTTTATTGTCCAGCGAGCGTACGTTGGCCAGGGTGATGGAAGGGATAGCGGGCCAGTAAGGTCTGGCGGCTAACCTAGCCCGGATATCTCCACGCTTGCCCCTCTTCTGCTTCTTCAGGTTCCATCCATGGCGCCTCCACTGTGGGCTGGATGCATGAGTGGGGGTCGGGGATTGAACAGGCCTCCGGAGTAAACCGTCCTCACGTAACTTTTCCACGTCCGCTGTAGTTAGGTCCATGATTCTGGCCATATTTCTGCAGATGTCGAGCCGAAACTCCCGGGAATAAGTGCGCCTAGAGATGTGAGGGTGCGATGAGTACATTGATGAACAGACACACGGTGTTTGTAAACACAAAATACACGAAAACATCATTGTGTTGGGAGCGAGAGGAGCCGCTGCTTGTGCACGCGCCGCCATCAATACAAACTGAAACTGACCTTTGTCACCATTCTTGCTGCTTTTACATCATAACTCCATAACATTCAGTCACAGATTGTCCAAACTATACCTTTTATGGAATCTTTATGATCAGGCAAATAATGTGGTATAGTTTTCTATATTGCAGGATTCCACTCTCAATTGCCCTCAAAAGTATTGGAACACTTGGTATTTCACGCATTTTAATTTGTTTATTCCATTTCAAATGTTTTTTTTTTCTAAAATTATCTTCCTTAACTCAAACTGAAAGCAAATCTCTACAACTTGATATAAATGAATTAAAAATATAAAATCCAGCTTCCCGATGAAGGGGTGTAGAGGAGGATTTTCTTAAAAAGAAGACCTGAAAGTTCAGCTACAATTTGACAGAAGTACAATACATTTGAGATGAAAGTACATCTCCAGGATGGAGGATCATTGGTTGCCGAAGATTGTTCTAAGCAATGCTATAAAGACTGCTTAAAGAAGTCCTTCGTTGCCTGCAACATTGACCTCCGCCAGTGGTCCAGCATTGCTGCTGACCATCAGGCCTGGCGGCATACCATCTGTCAGTCCATCTCCTCTTTCGAGTACTCCCATAGGGCTAACCTTGAGGAAAAGAGGAGGAAGAGGAAAGCTCATCAGGCCACAAGATCACTAGCTCTTCCAGATCAGACCTTTGCTTGCAGCCACTGTGGTCGAGTCTGCCTGTGACGCATCGGACTCGTGAGTCACCAACGAGCCTGTATCCGACATGGACAGCAGTCCTTCTGACTCTTCATTCACAAAGTTAAGCCATGATGATGATGAAACTGCGGTATACCTGCTTGTTTGTTTATTTATTTGTTTGGCAGGATCTGTGATGTGCATTTCTCGCTTTATGCATGACTAAAATAAAATTATTTTCTTCTGTCTGTCTGACTGGCAGTAACAAAGTGCACAGACCTGGCCCAGTTGTGATGTCCCTCATTAATCCAACACAATACAGAGTGATAGGAGGAAGAGAGACAGACTTCTCCATTACATAAGCGAAGAGCCACAGATGGTGCACCACCTGCTCACAGATTCATCCAAATGCTTCCTTGTTAAGATAAGATAAAACTTTATTGCCTGTAGAACAGAAAATCGACTACATGAGCTGCCAAAGCCCCAAGACGTGAAAACACAGCAAACATTCATCATAAAACATTCAACATAAAATAATTTTATAACTAGTGTGTGGTCTGCAACAATGTGTTCATTTGGTCTCCCTCTGATTTAAAAGTGCGATGGAGTGTGGCACAAATGAGTTCTTGTATCTATTCCTCCTGTAACGATACATTCTAAAGTGCTTCCCAGTAGGAAGACGCTGATATTCAAGGCTTTTTATTTAAGGCTCAGTACCTTCATAACCCTCTTTCTGAACTGCTTGTAATGGTCCATTATTGCAACCAAGCTGTGTCCTGTTACTTCTCATGATGACAATCAGAGTGCCTTGTCAGATTAAATATTTCTTTCTTTGAACACTAGCAGCTTGTCTTTGAGGAAATTCTACATTCCACCAAGACAATTTATCATGCCCACAACATCTCCTCATCAAGATCTCACATTCAACTCTGGTCTAGATTACCTTGGTGATTCCTAGAACACCTATATTTGGACTGGATGAGGTGGAGCCATTTCCTGTTCCTAAAAGGCCAGCAATAATACAACAAACACCCTCAGTGAAGATTCCCCTGAAATAAACAAGAAAGACCAATTGAAAACACATGGAAGCAGAGTTTGACATGTCACAATGGAGTCTACAGTATGATTTATTGTCTGACCTGTTAATTGCATGGATCGGTGGGTGTGTGGCTCCAGCAAGACGAGCACAAGCATAATAATCACCAATTGATTCCACCATGCCTGCCATGGTGGCACTCAGCATCCCCAGGACACCAGCAGTGGTTACCACTGGCACACCCCACTGGCCTTTCAGAGACAGTTTGAAGCAGAGACAGAAATATTTTACTTGTAAAGTTTTCCTTCTGATTTGTGACCTTTGACCAATGACTCCAGGGGAAAGTTCTGCCAAATTTAAAACCTCTATTCACATAAGACATTTTAATGAATGACTTGGAGTATTGTTTATTACAATTTTGGACATCATCAAATCCTTTAATGGTAAATAACTAAAATATATGTGCATTCATACACGATTATTGTGGCTATAAATTTTTAAAACACAATTACACTTAAAACCCACAAGAACATAGAGAGATAAATATAGACATGTTGATTTAAGCTATTTTTATACAATGCATATGCCTCACAAATGGGGCATATTTATGACGATGAGATGAGATTTATTGTCACTGTCATTACACGAGTGCAACAACAACGAAATTACGTTTACACTCCAATTACCTCAGAAAAGATACAGCAATTAATCCACAATTATTACTTGTTTACCGTAATAATGGCACAGTTCAGAATTAAAAACAACACATATACATTTGACATTGTTTATGTGCACTAAACTTGAAGCAGTCCGTCATCCGAATTGAGGCAAACTGGGTGAAGGCAGCAGCAGGAGGAGCCCACGGTGCCCAGCTTGGGCAGTTGAAGGCTGCAGCAGTTAAAAAAAAAAAAACGCGCTCTCTCCAGGGTGGCAGGGAGAAAGCCAGCGTGAGGGGAGTGAAGAGATGGGGGGTAATAGGGATGGAGGGAGGGAGACATGCGTTGTGTGCAGATGAGTTAAGTTTCTGTCAGTTTCAGTCCGTGTGTATATGTAAAGTCTGATGTTGCTAGGCAACAGCAGGCTGGAGGGGCAGGGGTAGATAGATGAGAAGGGGGAGCCAAATTCCTTCACCAAGGCCGGATCTTTCCGGGGGAAGAGCAGGGCATTTGACCTTCAGGAGCCGATAAGGCTGCCATGTTGATGTTAGACGAGAGATACAGAATTTCATTTACTGCACCTCTGACCATCTAGAGTCCAAATTTATGAAGAATATTCTCCGGTCCTCAGCAGTACCTCATTACATGTCATCTGTTTGACTTCATTATGAAGTCATTCATGCCAATCGATTACAAATATTTTCTTGATCAATATATACTTTAGATCATTCATCTCTGCTTCTTGATTGTTGTGATATATAAAAAGTGTTTTTTGGACCTTGTTTTCTTGACCTTGGATACTACTACTTGAATATCAAATCCACAAAGGTGTTTTCTGACCATGTTTTCCTTAAGTTTAATCTTTGACCAAACTACTGCAAGATATAATCACCTCAAGATAGCTATGCAATTGATATGTCCTCCAAATTGAAAGAAATCCATCAAGCTATCCCCCCCCCCCCCCCCCCCCCCCCCCCACACACACACCACTGAAAACAATGCCATGCTTGATGCTCCACCAATGCACAAGGTAATAACATGGTAGTGAGACCAGAGAGACAGCACAGGTAGGAGGGTTTGGGGACAAAGGCAAAAAATCAAAGGTGAGACAATGTCAAAGGTGAGATTGAGATGGTTTCAATGTGTACCTAGGAGGGACCCAGGGTATATAGGGAGATTGATGCTGAGGATGGAGCCACCAGGCAGGAGTGGAGGGAGGACAAAGAAGAGGTTTATGCATGTGCAGAGGGAGGACGTGAAGGTGGTTGGTGTGACAGAGGAAGATACAGAGGACAGGGTGAGATGGAGATGATCTGCTGTGGCGCCCCCTAATGGGAGCAGCCGAACGAAGAAGAAATAGAAGATTTAAACTTAATGATCATTTGTAGTTTTCCAGTAAAACTGTCAGAAACATTTGTGATTGTAAAAGGTTTCTCACAGGGGTAGGGTACTCTGAACCAGGGTGATAATGTCATGATGTCACCACGGGCATCCGTCCGTGCCTTGTGTCCATAGCTTTCAGGGTCACTTGGTAAGAGGTCAGTCAGGGTGAGGATGTAGCAAATCAGCCAAACCATCATAATGGCGAGGATAATCTAAGAAAGTTGGCCAAAAAGTGGCAGTAAAAACAAAGAATTAAGATTTCATTTCACACCATAATGCCATATGTGAGGAGTACTCATGCTTTAAGACAGTTTTTATGAACACTGTTTATAATTCTTCTGGTGGTTGGCTCTCACTGCAGTATTGTATCACTTCCTGTTTACATCCACACACATGGCTGATGCTGAGACCCTGATTCATGCATTTGTTTCTTCTAGACTGGACAACTTGCCTCTACTGGTGGTTGGCTCTCACTGCGGTATTGTATCACTTCCTGTTCCGGAGCACAGCGGTGTTTTTCTGTATCTGTTAGCTGTTTAATCTGCGCAGTTAGATTGATCTAGTTATCTAGATTACGATTTGTTTCCCAGTGTAATCTTTACGTGCCTTAACTAAAGCACTCCTTCTGCTGAATCACCTCTAAATTATTTACACATTATTCACTTTGCGTGTTTTTAGGAATCCGCTAGCTTAGCGTAGCTACTAGCTCTTAGCTGATTTAGCATGGCGGCTTCTCCTGTCTCTCCCGCACTTTTCTGCTCTGGGTGTGAAATGTTTAGTTATTCCTCGGCCTCCTTTAGCAGTAACGGTACTTGTAATAAGTGTAGCTTATTCGTAGCTTTGGAGGCCAGGCTGGGCGAATTGGAGACTCGGCTCCGCACCGTGGAAAATTCTACAGCTAGCCAGGCCCCTGTAGTCGGTGCGGACCAAGGTAGCTTAGCCGGCGTTAGTTACCCCCTGGCAGATCCCGAGCAGCCGGGAAAGCAGGCTGACTGGGTGACTGTGAGGAGGAAGCGTAGCCCTAAACAGAAGCCCTGTGTACACCGCCAACCCGTTTACATCTCTAACCGTTTTTCCCCACTCGACGACACACCCGCCGAGGATCAAACTCTGGTTATTGGTGACTCTGTTTTGCGAAATGTGAAGTTAGCGACACCAGCAACCATAGTCAATTGTCTTCCGGGGGCCAGAGCAGGCGACATTGAAGGAAATTTGAAACTGCTGGCTAAGGCTAAGCGTAAATTTGGTAAGATTGTAATTCACATCGGCAGTAATGACACCCGGTTACGCCAATCGGAGGTCACTAAAATTAACATTAAATCGGTGTGTAACTTTGCAAAAACAATGTCGGACTCTGTAGTTTTCTCTGGGCCCCTCCCCAATCGGACCGGGAGTGACATGTTTAGCCGCATGTTCTCCTTGAATTGCTGGCTGTCTGAGTGGTGTCCAAAAAATGAGGTGGGCTTCATAGATAATTGGCAAAGCTTCTGGGGAAAACCTGGTCTTGTTAGGAGAGACGGCATCCATCCCACTTTGGATGGAGCAGCTCTCATTTCTAGAAATCTGGCCAATTTTCTTAAATCCTCCAATCAATCAATCAATCAATTTTTTTTATATAGTGCCAAATCACAACAAACAGTTGCCCCAAGGCGCTTTATATTGTAAGGCAAGGCCATACAATAATTATGTAAAACCCCAACGGTCAAAACGACCCCCTGTGAGCAAGCACTTGGCTACAGTGGGAAGGAAAAACTCCCTTTTAACAGGAAAACCGTGACTATCCAGGGTTGGGACCAGGAAGCAGAGTTGTAGTCTTACACACCTCTCTGCAGCTTCTCTCCCCCTGCCATCCCCTCATTACCCCATCCCCGTAGAGACGGTGCCTGCTCCCAGACTACCAATAACCAGCAAAAATCTATTTAAGCATAAAAATTCAAAAAGAAAAATAATATAGCACCTTCAACTGCACCACAGACTAAAACAGTTAAATGTGGTCTATTAAACATTAGGTCTCTCTCTTCTAAGTCCCTGTTGGTAAATGATATAATAATTGATCAACATATTGATTTATTCTGCCTTACAGAAACCTGGTTACAGCAGGATGAATATGTTAGTTTAAATGAGTCAACACCCCCGAGTCACACTAACTGTCAGAATGTTCGTAGCACGGGCCGGGGCGGAGGATTAGCAGCAATCTTCCATTCCAGCTTATTAATTAATCAAAAACCCAGACAGAGCTTTAATTCATTTGAAAGCTTGACTCTTAGTCTTGTCCATCCAAATTGGAAGTCCCAAAAACCAGTTTTATTTGTTATTATCTATCGTCCACCTGGTCGTTACTGTGAGTTTCTCTGTGAATTTTCAGACCTTTTGTCTGACTTAGTGCTTAGCTCAGATAAGATAATTATAGTGGGCGATTTTAACATCCACACAGATGCTGAGAATGACAGCCTCAACACTGCATTTAATCTATTATTAGACTCTATTGGCTTTGCTCAAAAAGTAAATGAGTCCACCCACCACTTTAATCATATCTTAGATCTTGTTCTGACTTATGGTATGGAAATAGAAGACTTAACAGTATTCCCTGAAAACTCCCTTCTGTCTGATCATTTCTTAATAACATTTACATTTACTCTGATGGACTACCCAGCAGTGGGGAATAAGTTTCATTACACTAGAAGTCTTTCAGAAAGCGCTGTAACTAGGTTTAAGGATATGATTCCTTCTTTATGTTCTCTAATGCCATATACCAACACAGTGCAGAGTAGCTACCTAAACTCTGTAAGTGAGATAGAGTATCTCACCAATAGTTTTACATCCTCATTGAAGACAACTTTGGATGCTGTAGCTCCTCTAAAAAAGAGAGCTTTAAATCAGAAGTGCCTGACTCCGTGGTATAACTCACAAACTCGTAGCTTAAAGCAGATAACCCGTAAGTTGGAGAGGAAATGGCGTCTCACTAATTTAGAAGATCTTCACTTAGCCCGGAAAAAGAGTCTGTTGCTCTATAAAAAAGCCCTCCGTAATGCTAGGACATCTTTCTACTCATCACTAATTGAAGAAAATAAGAACAACCCCAGGTTTCTTTTCAGCACTGTAGCCAGGCTGACAAAGAGTCTGAGCTCTATTGAGCTGAGTATTCCATTAACTTTAACTAGTAATGACTTCATGACTTTCTTTGCTAACAAAATTTTAACTATTAGAGAAAAAATTACTCATAACCATCCCAAAGACATATCGTTATCTTTGGCTGCTTTCAGTGATGCCGGTATTTGGTTAGACTCTTTCTCTCCGATTGTTCTGTCTGAGTTATTTTCATTAGTTACTTCATGCAAACCATCAACATGTTTATTAGACCCCATTCCTACCAGGCTTGGCCCCACAAATCTTAGAAACATGGTGTCTAACCAGATCCTTACTGTGGATGGCATTACCCTGACCTCTAGTAATACTGTGAGAAATCTTGGAGTCATTTTTGATCAGGATATGTCATTCAAAGCGCATATTAAACAAATATGTAGGACTGCTTTTTTGCATTTACGCAATATCTCTAAAATCAGAAAGGTCTTGTCTCAGAGTGATGCTGAAAAACTAATTCATGCATTTATTTCCTCTAGAAATACCAAGAGTGATTGTATTAGTATTTGCATTATTAGTTATAGTATTATTGTATTGTATAAGAGGTATTATTTTTCAATTTCCATTTATTTTAATTGATATAGCCCCAAATCACAACAATGTTGCCTCAAGGCACTTCACACAAGGGTTATTCTATGTCAAGGGGGGCAGAACATAACTGCAGCTCTATTGAAGCCTTATACTCAACCATATCTTATTAGGTAGGACTAAGCAGACATTAAGGGAACACCTGAGCCACAGAAGTCACAACATACACTCAACCCAAGGTGCTACACAGGGGTAAGATTGAGCCTTACCAGCACCTTTGAGCAAGCACATTGGCAACAGTGGTCAGGAAAGTCTCCCTCAGATGTTTTTTGATTGTTGGAAAAACCCTCAAGCAGATCAGACTCAGAGGGGCGACCATCTGTTTTGGTCATACTACCAATAACAATCAAATAAACTAATTTCAACATAGAATCATTTAACACGGAGACAGAGATGAAGGAATAATGGAAATAAGCATCCAGGTACTCATAATGTCCAGTGGTTATAATAACCAATTGCCCAAACAATCTTGACGTAAAGATCATGGACCTGTGATGTGTAACACAATTATGATCATTATGGTTGACTGACTGTTTGGATCTTAATAAAACCTCAGCAACTCTATACAAGCACCCACCTGTGGTCTCTCATTGAAAAAATGTGTAGATCTAATTACCACACCACACTATCACCAGTGGTGGGCACAGCTAACCAAAAAGTTAGCTTCGATAACTGGTAATCAGCTAACTGAAAACCTGTGTTTTATAATGCTAAACTGATAAACTGCCTAAAAACTTATCGAAAGCTACAGATAACCAATAACTTTCAATTTTGCCTCAAATACGCTCTCAGCTACTAAGAAGCTGAGTTTGAGTTTAAACACCACCAAAGCTTCCAGAACCAACGGAGATCACAAACCCAAACAGCCAATGAGCCAGCGCTTCTGTCTTGGTGCGCTCTGCCCCCTGCTGTAGGAAATTGTCCAGCAATGAGGCAGAGGTCTTGAAATGGAAAGCAGGTTTGAATTATGGTTTTGCTTTAAAAATAAAATTATTCCAGATAGAATAACTACATTAATGTAAACTCTTAAAATGTACAAAGTGATATATAACACATATCTGTTAATTTTAAAATAATGCACTAATTCTGAAGATTTGAACATTAACACACAGATGCCCAGAGGGGATTATAGGTAAACTAAGCCTCCGCTCATACTGATTGGTTGATTCATTCATTTTATGTAAAAATCAACACAAGTGAATCAATGTAACATGTTGGTGTTTACAAATAAATGTACTTTTGTAAAATATGTCATTTTTTTTCATTTGTATAAAAAAAAAAGAAATTTTCAAGATCCCGCAAGACAGCGCCTAAGCGCATGCGTGATCAATCAATCAATCAATTTTTTTATATAGCGCCAAATCACAACAAACAGTTGCCCCAAGGCGCTTTATATTGTAAGGCAAGGCCATACAATAATTATGTAAAACCCCAACGGTCAAAACGACCCCCTGTGAGCAAGCACTTGGCTACAGTGGGAAGGAAAAACTCCCTTTTAACAGGAAGAAACCTCCAGCAGAACCAGGCTCAGGGAGGGGCAGTCTTCTGCTGGGACTGGTTGGGGCTGAGGGAGAGAACCAGGAAAAAGACATGCTGTGGAGGGGAGCAGAGATCGATCACTAATGATTAAATGCAGAGTGGTGCATACAGAGCAAAAAGAGAAAGAAACAGTGCATCATGGGAACCCCCCAGCAGTCTACGTCTATAGCAGCATAACTAAGGGATGGTTCAGGGTCACCTGATCCAGCCCTAACTATAAGCTTTAGCAAAAGGAAAGTTTTAAGCCTAATCTTAAAAGTAGAGAGGGTGTCTGTCTCCCTGATCTGAATTGGGAGCTGGTTCCACAGGAGAGGAGCCTGAAAGCTGAAGGCTCTGCCTCCCATTCTACTCTTACAAACCCTAGGAACTACAAGTAAGCCTGCAGTCTGAGAGCGAAGCGCTCTATTGGGGTGATATGGTACTACGAGGTCCCTAAGATAAGATGGGACCTGATTATTCAAAACCTTATAAGTAAGAATAAGAATTTTAAATTCTATTCTAGAATTAACAGGAAGCCAATGAAGAGAGGCCAATATGGGTGAGATATGCTCTCTCCTTCTAGTCCCTGTCAGTACTCTAGCTGCAGCATTTTGAATTAACTGAAGGCTTTTTAGGGAACTTTTAGGACAACCTGATAATAATGAATTACAATAGTCCAGCCTAGAGGAAATAAATGCATGAATTAGTTTTTCAGCATCACTGATGATGACATCACAACTCTATCCAGTTAGGGAGACAGTTTCTTTCAATAACAAGAACTGTCAAAAAAGTTTCTTGTGTGTGGTTGGAAATGTGTGGTGATAGGGATTGCCTTTTGAATGTTTGAATAACAATGTCAATTGCACAAAGAAATCAAATAATAGTGAAAACATGTTCAGTGCTGTGTTATAACAGATCAATCAGTTGCTCCGTGAGGTGTCATAACATCCGATCGGTTAGCGGCTCGGTGCAGTGTCTTAACAGATCAATCAGTCGCTCCATGAGGCGTCACAACATCCAATTGGTTAGCAGCTCGGTGCAGTGTTATAACAGATCAATCATTGGCTCCATGAGTCGTGATAACATCAAGCCTGATTCACATGGCAAGATAATTAGGCCGATATTGGACCCAATCTTTCCCTTCTGACAAACTTAAGGACGCCCCGACAATTGTGATGATGCTAAATATAATCTTATCAGATATTCCTGCCGTGTGTGGTGTGTTAAGAAGGATGTGAGAAGCTAAATGTGACATGCAGCCAATCAGAAAGCAAGGTGTCTGACCTGGGTATGTTCGTGTGTGAAATCTGCTTGTATGTGTTGTTTTTACCGTGTGTCTGACACCACACACTGTACAACTAAACATGTCAGATCAATGATTGTTTTTATCTCCACATGTGTGGTCTCAGTTTTTGGAAACCTACAGATAATTTTAAAATCCTGCGGTCAATAACACTGTGATATAACCTGTCACCAGTAGAGGGCAGTGTTCTATGCATTTTGACACTGGTTATATCACACGGCCCGAATCACAATTTAACAGACTTTTCGGCTTTTGAAGAAGTAACCTGGGCTTCTTCTGGCATTTTTGCATAAAACAAACACAATAACAATGTCTATAAACCCAGAGAATATACGAGGTCTGTTAGAAAAGTATCCGACCTTTTTATTTTTTTCAAAAACCATGTGGATTTGAATCACGTGTGATTGCATCAGCCAAGCTTGAACCTTCGTGCGCATGCGTGAGTTTTTTCATGCCTGTTGGTTGTGTCATTCACCTGTGAGCAGGCTTTGTGTGAGCAGTGGTCCACCCCTCTCGTCGGATTTTTATTGTGAATAAAATGTCTGAACAATTTGGAGCATTGTTGCATCAAATTTTTCCAGAAACTGTGAGAGACCTCCAGGTGGACACCATTCGGAAAATTCAGATGGCTTTCAGGGACGATTTTATGGGGATTACACAGATTAAGGAGGGCTCCAGCTGGTTTAAAGACCGCCCACAGTGTCTGAGAGCGCGGTGCACTCTGAGCGCCGATCGACAGGCTGAAACAACCAGATCATTTCCAACGTGAAGGCTTTGTTGATCTGGGACGTCGTCTGACTTACACAACAATGGCAGAAGACGTGGACATCAGTACTTTTTCGGCACATTCCATTGTTACAGGAGTTTTTTTCATGGAAAGAGGAGTGGAGGGATGCGCCACCATGCTGCTCATGGCGCGGCACAAAACCACCTCCGTGTTGGTCTCACAGGACGGCTTTCAGATGGCTTTCGGTGGCTTTTCAGTCGTGTGACTATCTGAGAAGTTGTGCATGAGCTGGACAAGCCCCAACATGTCCTTTGAGGCTTTGTCACGGCGTTGCTTTGCACCATGCAGACCAACACGGAGGTGGTTTTGTGCCACGCCATGAGCGGCACGGTGGCGCATTCCTCCGCTCCTCTTTCCATGACAAAAACTCCTGTAACAGTGGAATGTGCCGTTCATTTCCAAACTGGACGCTCTGTTGATCCGGGACGTCGTCTGACTAGCACAGGAATTGCGGAAGACGTGGACATCAGCACTTTTTCGGCACATTGAGACAGACGTGTGGAGGAATTTCGTGCGTTGCGGTGGAGCCACATGGCGCAAAGCAACGTCGTGATGAAGCCTAACAGGACATGTTGGGGTATGTCCAGCTCATGCACAATTTCTCAGATAGTCACATGACTGAAAAGCCGTCTGAAAGCCGTCTGAAAACTATCCTGTGAGACCAACACGGAGGTGGTTTTGTGCTGCGCCATGATGCAGCAAAGCTCCAAATCGTTCAGACATTTTATTCACAATAAAAATCCGACGAGAGGGGTAGACCACTGCTCACACAAAGCCTGCTCACAGGCGAATGACGTAACCGACAGGCGTGAAAAAACTCACGCATGCGCACGAAGGTTCAACCTTGGCTGATGCAATCACACGTGATTCAAATCCATATGGTTTTTGAAAAAAATAAAAAGGTCGGATACTTTTCTAACAGACCTCGTATTCACGAGAGTTTTAGGCACAATATACAGAGTTTAATGCTGTTGTCTGTGTGGAGCCTGATCAGAGCATCTCAAATGCATTTTTCCTGTCATGAACTTTTACCCATAATGCACTGTTCACACACCATGTCCACACTAAAACCTTTAAAATTAATCCAGTACTTTAAAACACGAAAATATATCTGAAATTTTCACATTATAAAACTTCAGATGTGACGTTAATTTAAATAACTTGTCCAAAATTAGTCTGGTTAAAATTCTAACCATAAATTAAAACTCTATGCCTCTGGATGACTTGGGTGATATTGCCAGCGTATCACTATGGGGTCAAAAGAACTGAGCTTTTTTCTTTTCTATGACCAGCTCTCCTTTGCCTGCAGACGATAGAGCGGTTTCTTCAGGAACTCAAAGTTATCTGAAAAGCTAATCCGATAATGAAAACATTATCTTCAATAATTAGTGGTTAGCGGATTAGCAGAAAGTGCTCCCCACTGACTATCACAAGTCATCATCTGCAGAGAGGGGTCATGATTGGGGTCTGTGGGATAATTCAATTCAATTTATTTTCATTTATATTGCACCAAATCACAACAAAGCTGCCTCAAGGTGCTTCACAGAAGTAAGGTCTAACCTTACCAACCCCTAGAGCAAGCACACAGGTGACAGTGGTAAGGAAAATCTCCCTCTGATGATTTGAGGAAAAAACCTCAAGCAGACCAGACTCAAAGGGTTGACCCTCTGCTTGGGCCATGCTACAGACACAATTGACAATACAAATATACAGGAAATTTTAGGAGTCTATGGTGGTGCACAGGACAGGAGGACGGCAGAAGAAGACACCTACTCCCACATCCGGATGGAGCTGCATAGCAAACAGAGAGAAAAACAGAATCAGGCAGCAGAAAGACAACAAATACAGTATAATTTGTCAGCATTAAGCAACAAGAAAAACAGAAGAAATACTAAGGTGATCGCTGGCCACTAGCCCTAAGCTTCTCTAAAAGACCCAGAATTTAGATAAAGTTGAGGTTGCGACCCGCTCTGTTTGCTCATAAAATGAATTTAAAAGGGTAGATAGCATAGTACCACCAGGTTCTCCACAAACATGTGGTGCGAGGAAGGAGAGGGGCGGCCACATATCCTGCCGCGCCCCAGTACAGTCACAAATGGCTCTGCTCACCGGGCTCCAGGGTGTGGGGCCCAGGTCTCAGCGACCACCGAAAATCCATGGCGCTTCAGTATCATTTCGTCTAGACAGGATTCTGACTTAAAGGTGTTCAGTCATACTCCCACAGAGGTTGGTTCGCAGCATTGGCTCCTCAGCCAGGCACATACACCAAATGTCTATGAATTTGCAGTTCCTCTTGAAATGAGCACGATTACTATTGAAACAACACATCATCAGTAGGGTAACACTAACCTGTCTCACGATGGTCTAAACCCAGCTCACGTTCCCTATTAGTGGGTAAATAATCCAACGCTTGGTGAATTCTGCTTCACAATGATAGAAAGAGCCGACATTGAAGAATCAAAAAGCGACGTCGCTATGAACACTTAGCCGCCACAAGCCAGTTCTCCCTGTGGTAACTTTTCTGACACCTCCTGCTTAAAACCCAAAAAGTCAGAAGGGTTGTGAGGCCCCGCTTTCACGGTCTGGGATATTGTAGTTTGATAGATTTAGGTATTTTATTGTCTCTTTGTTGTCATTATTTATGTTGGTGTTGGGCATTTTCTCTCCTGTCGTCTCTCTGCCTGCCACGCCTCATTCCTGTTCTTTCCTCCACACTTGTTCAGTTTTTCCTCCTAATCACTTCCTCTTTATAAGCCGCGCTGTTCCCTTCACTTGGTGCGAGATTGTTGTGTCTTGTGCTGCTGTCAAGCCTTTTGTCTTCAGAGTATTTGCCCAGTTTTTGCTTGCCTGTTTACTGACCTGTTTACCAGATGTTTGAACCCTGTCTCAGCCTAATGTTACAGACACTGTTGCTCATTCCTACCTGCATTTTTGTGTGCTGAAGCCTGTTGAACCTGACATTAAGCTTTGAGGCTAAACGTCCTGAATTTGTGTCCAACCGCCTCGAGCCATTATTACTGACAAGAGGGATGAGGTCAAAGTTTAGACCCCACGCTCAAACTATGTTCTGTGGCTGCAGTTAATATGTTTAAACATGAACTGTCTGACCTAACTAATGAAAAAAGTACCTGGCAATTTGGCAGGTTGTGCTGCCTAACTTGGTGATGTTTTCATCTTTAGTGAAAACTGGGAGAACCATATGAAGTGCATTCATTCTGGCTAAATGTGAGTTTCCCAAGTTTCCCATGTTGTCCTTATTCACAATGGTAAGTTGTGCTTACCAAGATAAATTGCTGTCTTTTTGTCCATCCATATGGCGAAATCTTTCAAGTCCTAAAAGGCAAGAACTGTAAAACTCTCAAAATTGAAATTTTTATACATTAATATGGAGGGGGCAGCACAGTGGTATGGTTAGCACTGTTGCCTCATAGCAATAAGGTCATGGGTTTGATTCCCACCTGTGGCCTTTCTGTGTGGAGTTTGCGTGTTCTGCCCGTGTTTGCGTGGGTTCTCTCCAGGTGCTCCGGCTTCCTCCCACATCCAAAGACATGCAGGTTATGTGGACTGGAAACTTTAAATTGTCCACGTTTGTGCATGCGGATGTGAATGTGTTTGCTTGTCTATATGTGGCTCTGGCGTCCTGTCCAGGATGTCTTTGTCGGAGCGCTACAGTGTCGAACCTTGTGTTGAACCTTGTGTTGAGTCCTGCATTGTCTGAAGCCTGAGCACAGTGAGCTACCGTCCGTCCGCCGGCTGCTGGTTGGTGTGGCGCTGGTGGCTCCATCGCCGTGGCTGCGGCACTGACAGCAGGCCGAGAAACAGGCACCTAACAGCAGCCAGAGAACCGAACAAAACATCGCACAGCGGCCAAAGAACCAAACGACATACTGCCCGGTGGCCAGAGAGTGCACAGCATCAGACAGTGCTCGCCGTGCTGAAGCCCAGCTAGCACCCATAAACCTGTGTTTTGCTGGCGCGGTTTCTGCAACCTGAAGTCAAGTCTACACCCGACTGAACCGGTATCATGCCCGGAACCAAGAAGGGTACGTGTACATGCTGCAAGAGAGGAAAAACTCAACGCTGAAGGTGTGCACTTCTACGAGTGTCTCTTTGGCCAAGATGGCAGCATCCTTGACAACTCAAGAGCGCCCAACACAAATCCACATGGGAGAGACAGAACTGGC
Source organism: Thalassophryne amazonica (assembly GCF_902500255.1). NCBI lineage: Eukaryota > Metazoa > Chordata > Actinopteri > Batrachoidiformes > Batrachoididae > Thalassophryne > Thalassophryne amazonica. The sequence goes on along the minus strand of NC_047111.1, from coordinate 8,363,572 downwards.
ACCAACACCAACCACAGAGAGAATGTAATAAGTGACAATGGTGAAAAATGTGGAGAATGCAGAGAACTTATAAATGAGGATGCATGCAGCATGCAATGCGAGGCATGCTTCTCATGGTATCATTTAAAACCATGCTGCAATATTGACAGACCAAAATATAGAGCCTTGGAAGACAATGATCTCCTACGAGTAATAAGATGGTTCTGTAAATGGTGCGATAAGAGCATAATCCAGTTTGCCAGTGAATTAGCTGAAATCAAAGATAGACTTTCTGCCCTAGAGAAAAACAAAGATGTCAAAGCTGTTGTGAAGGAGGTGGTGCAAGACCACTTCAAAGAAGAGGCCAAAATTGAGAAAAGAAAACTCAGTGTCATTGTACATGGCCTACCCGAACCACCCATGGAGAAAGAAGACGAGGGAAGACAGTAAACCCCGCCCCGTCTGCGTGAAGTTTCATAACGCTGAAGCAAGGCAACAAATCCCAGTGGGTGCTAAGTCACTCAGAAATTCAACAACATCCTGGCACAAAAGCGTCTTCGTAAATCCCGACCTTACACCAGCTCAGAGGGATAAAGACCGAGCAGCACGTGCTGAACTGAAACGAAGAAAGCAAGATGGAGAAGAAAACCTTATAATAAGAGACTTTAAGGCTGTTATGGACAATTGGACCGCACACAGAGGACAACAAAATGCACAGGAAGAGCATGCATAGGACACAGCTACACATCATGACTCCACACATGACCCTACTGTGGTATTAAAATCAGGGACCAAATTGTCTCTAGCTTCCACAAACTGCAATATTCCTGCATCTAACACAGTTAGATGCATGGCATCAGACTTTGAAAGTGTGCTCAGTAAACTTGACGAATTTACCCTCCGTATTAATTAAAATGTGAAATGTGATATGTGATATGATTTTGCTGCAGGATTGTCTTACAGACATAAAGACATGGATGACCTCTAATTTCCTGCTTTTAAACTCAGATAAAACTGAAGTTATTGTACTTGGCCCCACAAATCTTAGAAACATGGTGTCTAACCAGATCCTTACTCTGGATGGCATTACCCTGACCTCTAGTAATACTGTGAGAAATCTTGGAGTCATTTTTGATCAGGATATGTCCTTCAATGCGCATATTAAGCAAATATGTAGGACTGCTTTTTGCATTTGCGCAATATCTCTAAAATCAGAAAGGTCTTGTCTCAGAGTGATGCTGAAAAACTAATTCATGCATTTATTTCCTCTAGGCTGGACTATTGTAATTCATTATTATCAGGTTGTCCTAAAAGTTCCCTGAAAAGCCTTCAGTTAATTCAAAATGCTGCAGCTAGAGTACTGATGGGGACTAGAAGGAGAGAGCATATCTCACCCATATTGGCCTCTCTTCATTGGCTTCCTGTTAATTCTAGAATAGAATTTAAAATTCTTCTTCTTACTTATAAGGTTTTGAATAATCAGGTCCCATCTTATCTTAGGGACCTCATAGTACCATATCACCCCAATAGAGCGCTTCACTCTCAGACTGCAGGCTTACTTGTAGTTCCTAGAGTTTGTAAGAGTAGAATGGGAGGCAGAGCCTTCAGCTTTCAGGCTCCTCTCCTGTGGAACCAGCTCCCAATTCAGATCAGGGAGACAGACACCCTCTCTACTTTTAAGATTAGGCTTAAAACTTTCCTTTTTGCTAAAGCTTATAGTTAGGGCTGGATCAGGTGACCCTGAACCATCCCTTAGTTATGCTGCTATAGACTTAGACTGCTGGGGGGTTCCCATGATGCACTGAGTGTTTCTTTCTCTTTTTGCTCTGTATGCACCACTCTGCATTTAATCATTAGTGATTGATCTCTGCTCTCTTCCACAGCATGTCTTTTTCCTGGTTCTCTCCCTCAGCCCCAACCAGTCCCAGCAGAAGACTGCCCCTCCCTGAGCCTGGTTCTGCTGGAGGTTTCTTCCTGTTAAAAGGGAGTGTTTCCTTCCCACTGTCGCCAAGTGCTTGCTCACAGGGGGTCGTTTTGACCGTTGGGGTTTTTCTGTAATTATTGTATGGCTTTTGCCTTACAATATAAAGCGCCTTGGGGCAACTGTTTGTTGTGATTTGGCGCTATATAAATAAAATTGATTTGATATACATATACATATATATATATATATATATATATATATATATGTAACAAAAAAAAAAAAAATATATATATATATATATGTAACAAAATATATATATAACAAAAATATAAACGCAACACTTTTGGTTTTGCTCCCATTTTGTATGAGATGAACTCAAAGATCTAAAACTTTTTCCACATACACAATATCACCATTTCCCTCAAATATTGTTCACAAACAAGTCTAAATCTGTGATAGTGAGCACTTCTCCTTTGCTGAGATAATCCATCCCACCTCACAGGTGTGCCATATCAAGATGCTGATTAGACACCATGATTAGTGTACAGGTGTGCCTTAGACTGCCCACAATAAAAGGCCACTCTGAAAGGTGCAGTTTTATCACACAGCACAATGCAACAGATGTCGCAAGATTTGAGGGAGCGTGCAATTGGCATGCTGACAGCAGGAATGTCAACCAGAGCTGTTGCTCGTGTATTGAATGTTCATTTCTCTACCATAAGCCGTCTCCAAAGGCGTTTCAGAGAATTTGGCTGTACATCCAACCAGCCTCACAACCGCAGACCACGTGTAACCACACCAGCCCAGGACCTCCACATCCAGCATGTTCACCTCCAAGATCGTCTGAGACCAGCCACTCGGACAGCTGCTGGAACAATCGGTTTGCATAACCAAAGAATTTCTGCACAAACTGTCAGAAACTGTCTCAGGGAAGCTCATCTGCATGCTCGTCGTCCTCATCAGGGTCTCGACCTGGCTCCAGTTCGTCGTCGTAACTGACTTGAGTGGGCAAATGCTCACATTCGCTGGCATTTGGCACGTTGGAGAGGTGTTCTCTTCACGGATGATGCGAAGGAGATGTGTTGCACTGCATGAGGCAAATGGTGGTCACACCAGATACTGACTGGTATCCCCCCCCAATAAAACAAAACTGCACCTTTCAGAGTGGCCTTTTATTGTGGGCAGTCTAAGGCACACCTGTGCACTAATCATGGTGTCTAATCAGCATCTTGATATGGCACACCTGTGAGGTGGGATGGATTATCTCAGCAAAGGAGAAGTGCTCACTATCACAGATTTCGACTGGTTTGTGAACGATATTTGAGGGAATTGGTGATATTGTGTATGTGGAAAAAGTTTTAGATCTTTGAGTTCATCTCATACAAAATGGGAGCAAAACCAAAAGTGTTGCGTTTATATTTTTGTTGAGTATATATATATATTCTATTTCTACCTCATTTTCTTATTTTATTGTATTGTTACAAGTATTATTATTATTGCTTACCCTTGCACATTTTCCTCTATTCGCACCCATCTTGTGTGTTTTTTAAGAGCTGATGTAACGTGAATTTCTCCACTGTGAGATCAATAAAGTCTTATCTTATCAAATATGTGGCAAGGTAACTGTTTATTAATTTCATAAAATAATAACTTACAGTTGTGTCCCTGCCCATATGGGCAATTTACTTGTGCACATTAATACACCCAAAATTCTCATGTACATACTGCTGTCTACATCATATTACTGCCCATTGTCTCCAGCCCAAAGCAGAAACATTTGGATTGTCCATGCAATTTCACATTTGTTTCCTGGGCTCTTTGTAAATCAGGTCTGAAAGTTTTTGACCAAGGACACAGACAGGTAACTCAAACCCAGGTCTACATATTGGCAGGCCAGCCACTCAGCCCCTTGCTCCCGGGCTCTGATTGATAAGGCTTATTATTGATTCTTATTATTATTACATATGGCATGGAGAACTTTATCCCATCTGTTACATGTTATGTTACCGAACATATCACCTGATGATGTATATAACATGTAACTGGCCAGTTTTCCTTACACATCAGTTGACAGGGTTAGGTTTACGGTTCTGTTAATGTGTTGCATCATTCAGGTTTATTTTCTTACAGGAAACATCTTAAATATCTGGACTCTGGTGGAAGTCAGTCCTTTCTTCCTGCTACAAAATGGAACAGGAACTGATGTCGATCTGAGGTACTGAGCAAATAGCACAATCAGCAACATACACCTGAGATGGAAACAGATAAAGAGAGACAAAAAGTCAGAAAAACCTGTCCAGAGGCACACACAACAAATGAATGTCTACAAAAGCAGGTTTATTCACAAAGAGATCAGGAGAGAGGCAGACAGGTCGGTAAGCAGACAGTCGGTGGTGGTACAGTAAACAGATGTCTTTGTGGTGTGATAGACGCAGCAATATGCTGGACCAGCACATGCTACCAGACCTGAACTGATGCACACACACACACACACACACACACACACACACACACACACACACACACACACACACACACACACACACACACACACACACACACACACACACACACACACACACACACACACACACACACACACACATCTCAAATAAACCTTAGGATATTTATCATTGTGGTGAAACATCAACTCCTCAACTGAACATGAAGATAGACTGCCTGATATCTTAGCTTCACCTCTGGAAAATGCCCAGTCAGTAGACACTCTTGTGGACAGTTTAAACTCAGCACTCAAAACTACACTCGACTGTTGTGTGGGCCGCTGAAGAGGAGGTACTGCTGGCCCACCACCAGAGGGCGCCCTGCTCCAGGGTTGCTTCAGGTCCGGTGGAGTGGAAGGCTGTGGGATCCGGCTCTTTTCTGGACGGGCGTCTTCTATCCTCGAGCCTGCTCACACATCACTGTGACTAATTTGACTGTTGATCTCAATTGTGTTGTCTGTTACTCTGTTGTGCACATTCACAACATTAAATTGTTATATTTTCGGCTTATTCCATTGTCCGTTCATTTGCGCCCCCTGTTGTGGGTCCGTGTTCCTACACTTTTCACAACAAGATTTCTCGGCCAGCGTCATGGATCCCGAGGGGCGTCAACCGTCGCTTGAAGCGCCAATGGAAACACAGGGTGCACAGGCGTCGGCAGGAGGCGTGTTAGGAGAGCTGCAGTACATCTTAACCGCCTTCACTGCTCGGTTGGATTTAGTAACCGAGCAGAACATCATACTCAATCGGAGGATAGAGGCTCTCACCGCCCAGGTGGAAGCGCGCACTCAGGGCGCTGCTGCAGCACCTCCTCCAGCCGACCGAGCACAAAATACAGACATTCCAGTGGTGATTCAACGAACCCCCCCCCCCCCCCCCATCCCCTGAAGCATACATAAGCCCACCGGAACCGTACGGAGGTTGTGTCGAGACGTGCGCGGACTTCTTAATGCAGTGTTCGCTCGTCTTTGCACAACGTCCCGTCATGTACACGTCAGATGCTAGCCGGGTGGCTTATGTCATTAATTTGCTTCGAGGAGAGGCACGTGCCTGGGCTACGGCGCTCTGGGAGCAAAATTCACGGCTCCTAACGACATATACTGGGTTTGTGAGGGAGTTTAAACAAGTGTTTGATCATCCCAATAGAGGCGAGACCGCTTCGACTTTGCCGCTGTCTATGAGACAGGGACGTCGGAGTGCAGCTGAGTATGCAGTCGACTTCCGCATCGCGGCTGCGAGGTCCGGCTGGAATAACGTTGCACTCCACGCCGCCTTCGTAAATGGAGTGTCTCCGGTCCTGAAGGAGCACCTGCTGGCTAAGGATGAGCCGCGGGATTTTGACGGGTTTGTCGACCTGGTTATACGGTTGGACAACCGGTTAGAAGAACACCGTCAGGAGCGGGGTGAAGGGCGTGGCCGGGCACAAGCTGTCCCTCTTCCTTCCGGGTCCGAAAGGGTGCCGCCGTCCCTGCGCTCCACAGTCAGAGAGCTCCGTGGAGCCACAGCGCCCCCTGCTGACGAAGCTATGGACACGAGCAGGGCCAAAGTAAAATCACATGACAGACAATGGAGGCTGGCTCGCGGGGAGTGTTTTTTCTGTGGCTCTAATGAGCACATACAAAGAAACTGCCCCAAACGGTTAAACTTCAACGCCCACCCTTAGAGACTGGGTTAAGGGTGGGCCATAACATCCACGCGGGGAAAGCCCGTAGATCAGCACGCATCCCAGTGATGATCCTTTGTGGGGATCTTACCCTGCACGCTCCAGCACTGGTGGACAAGGGGTCTGAAGGGAATCTGCTGGATAGCAGATGGGCCAGGGAGGTAGGGCTCCCTCTAGTGGCTCTACCTTCCCCATTGAAGGTACGGGCACTAGATGGCACCCTTCTCCCATTAATCACACACCAGACACAACCAGTGACATTGGTGGTGTCTGGAAATCACAGGGAGGAGATTGTGTTTTATATAACACCTTCTACCTCCCGAGTGATTTTGGGGTTTCCATGGATATTAAAGCACAATCCACGGATTGACTGGCCGTCTGGGGTAGTGACGCAGTGGAGCGACACCTGCCACCGGGAATGTTTAGGATCCTCGGTTCCACCCGGTGTGAAAGCTAATGAGGAGGTTAAAGTCCCCCCCAATCTGTCAGCGGTGCCTGAGGAGTACCATGATCTTGCTGATGTCTTCAACAAAGATCTGGCACTCGCTCTTCAATTTTTCTTCAAATTCTTCAAATTTTCACCAAAGTGGATCTTAGAAATGCGTACGACCTGGTTCGGATCCGGAAGGGAGACGAGTGGAAGACGGCATTTAACACCCCGTTAGGTCACTTTGAGTACCTGGTCATGCCGTTCGGCCTCACCAATGCGCCCGCGACGTTCCAGGCATTGGTTAATGACGTCTTGCGGGACTTCCTGCACCAGTTCATCTTCGTATACCTGGACGACATCCTCATCTTCTCCCCGGATCCTGAGACCCATGTCCAGCATGTACGTCAGGTCCTGCAGCGGTTGTTGGAGAACCGGTTGTTTGTGAAAGGCGAGAAGTGCGAGTTCCACCACACTTCTATGTCCTTCCTGGGGTTCATCATCTCCTCCAACTCCGTCGCACCCGACGTCCGGGAGTATGTCCAGGCCTGCACCACCCACGCCAGGGGAAAGGCAGACCACCAACGGGCACAGGGTCTCCTCCAGCCGTTACCTGTGCTCACTGCCCCTGGTCCCACATTGGCCTGGACTTCGTCACGGGCCTCCCGCCGTCCCAGGGCATGACCACCATCCTCACGATAGTGGACCGGTTCTCCAAGGCGGCCCACTTCGTGGCCCTCCCGAAGCTCCCGACGGCCCAGGAGACTGCAGACATCCTGGTCCACCACGTTGTACATCTGCATGGGATTCCATCAGATGTCGTCTCTGACCGTGGTCCCCAGTTCTCCTCGCAAGTCTGGAGGAGTTTCTGTAGGGAACTGGGGGCCACCGTGAGCCTCTCGTCCGGGTACCATCCCCAGACCAACGGACAGGTAGAGCGGGCCAACCAGGAATTGGAACAGGCCCTTCGCTGTGTGACCTCGGCGCACCCGACGGCCTGGAGCAACCATCTGGCCTGGATCGGGTACGCACACAACAGCCAAATCTCATCTGCCACCGGCCTCTCCCCGTTTGAGTTGTGTTTGGGGTACCAGCCCCCATTGTTTCCGCTTGTGGAGGGAGAGGTCGGGGTGCCCTCGGTCCAGGCCCATCTGAGGAGGTGCCGTCGGGTGTGGCGCTCTGCCCTGCTCAAAGCCCGGACGAGGGCCAAGGCCCATGCAGACCGCCGGCAATCCCCGGCCCCTGCATACCAGCCCGGGCAGGAGGTTTGGCTATCGACGAAGGACATTCCATTACAGGTAGACTCACAGAAACTGAAGGATCGGTACATCGGCCCCTTCTCCATCATCAAGGTCCTCAGCCCTGCCGCAGTGAAGCTGAGGCTGCCAGCTCCACTGCGGATACATCCTGTCTTTCATGTCTCCCGGATCAAGCCTCACCACACCTCTTCCCTCTGTACCCCCGGACCGGCGCCGCCTCCTGCCCGGATCATCGACGGGGAGCCCGCATGGACAGTTCGCCGGCTCCTGGACGTCCGTCGTAAGGGCCGGGGGTTCCAGTATCTGGTGGACTGGGAGGGTTATGGACCCGAAGAGCGCTCCTGGGTGAAGAGGAGCTTCCTGGACCCTGGACCCGGCCCTCCTGGCCGACTTCTACACCCGTCACCCGGACAAGCCCGGTCGGGCGCCAGGAGGCGCCGGTTGGGGGGGGGGGGCTCCTGTTGTGTGGGCCGCTGAAGAGGAGGTACTGCTGGCCCACCACCAGAGGGTGCCCTGCCTGAAGTGCGGACTTCAGGCACGAGAGGGCGCTGGAGCAACCGGAAGTGGCAGCTGTCACTCATCAACAACACCAGCTGTCACTCATCATCATCATCCACATCTCCATAAGAGCCGGGCAGCATCTTCACCTCACTGCCTCACCTCACTTGTCTACTGAACAGGTAAACCACTCAGGCTGAAGTATCACATTAGTGACGTCCTTGCTTTTGTGTATACCAGTAATTTTGCAGACGTTCCTGTTTGTACGGAATAGTCGTGTGTGGGGAGTTGGGGTACTCCGCTCCTCGGTTGGAGGCTACATACTTTGCCAACAGGATCTGCACGTAAACATTGTGATTGAGAGGTGGAGGTGCTTTCCACCTTCATACTGAACTGTTTGCTGGGTGTTCACGCACCCACCATCACCTGTCTGTTCTTCCTGCCAGCAGTACCCGATCTGACAGCCGGAGGCAGTGGCCACCTGGGGACTCAGCGCTTGGTGGCTCCAGGGTTGCTTCAGGTCCAGTGGAGTGGAAAGCTGTGGGATCCGGCTCTTTTCTGGACGGGCGTCTTCTATCCTCAAGCCTGCTCACACATCACTGTGACTAATTTGACTCTTGATCTCAATTGTGTTGTCTGTTGCTCTGTTGTGCACATTCACAACATTAAATTGTTATATTTTCGGCTTATTCCATTGTCCGTTCATTTGCGCCCCCTGTTGTGGGTCCGTGTTCCTACACTTTTCACAACACTCGACATTTCAATTTTCAATTTGTTTTCATTTATATTGCGCCAAATAACAACAAGGTTGCCTCAAGGTGCTTCAAACAAGTAAGATCTAACCTTACGAACCCCCAGAGCAACAGTGGTAAGGAAAAACTTCCTCTGAGGAAGAAACCTCAAGCAGACCAGTCTCAAAGGAGTGACCCTCTCCTTGGGCCGTGCTACTGACATAAATTACAGAACAATTCACAAAATGAACATACAGGAAATGTTGCCAGTGCACAGCAAAGGTGTCAAATCCAGCTTCAGAAAGTAAAAGTCCAGCCACATATTTGTTCCATCTTCCCAGTAAACCAGCTGAATGTAATTAGTTCAGCTCTTCAGGCAGGTGGATGAGCTCATTATTGAGATCACCTGTTTTAGGTGCACAGGTAGAAGCAACACATGGAGGGTTTTTACTTTCTGAAGGTGGATTTGACACCTCTGGTGCACAGGATAGTTTCTGGAACAGACAGCATACCCATCTCTGGATGTAGCCGCAGAAAAAAGCAGAATCAGGCATCAGAAAGACAAATACAGTATAATTTGTCAGCATTAAGCAACAAGAAAAACAGAGGAAATACTAAGGTGATTGCCGGCCACTAGCCCTAAGCTTCACTAAAAGACCCACAATTTAGATAAAGTTGAGGCAGCGGCACGCTCCGTTTACTAAGAAAATGAATTTAAAAGAGTAAAAAGCATAGTAACATACTATGCCACTATGCTAGTCATCTGAAAGTCTCCACAGAATCTGACTGTTTTATTGATGCAGGGAGATCATTCCACAGAACAGGGGCACGATAAGAGGAAGCTCTGTGACCCGCAGACTTCTTATTCACCCTAGGGACACAAAGTAGTCCTGCACCCTGAGAACGCAGAGTAGGGATGGGTATCGAGAATCAGTTCCTTTCGGGTATCGTTAAGAAATGGTTCGATCCACCGACATCAATAACCTTTTTACTTAACGATTCCCTTATCGGTCCTTCAGAATGGCCGTTGTTTTTGGGGGTGTTTGTCAGGAAAATTATAATTTCTCTACATTGATTACATGCCCTGCAGCGGGTCTGTAATCAACTTTTCTGCAGCGCAGCTTTGCTTTGAACCTTGAACCAATCGAAGCAGTGATTTGGAGATCGAAGCAGTGCTTCGATCATTGCTTCGTTGATTAATTTTTTTCTTTCGCTTTCCCCTGCTAAAACCCTAAAGAGCATATGGCTGTGAGTATTATTTACTTTTTTTATGTTAAACCGACCTCTTATGGTCTTCTGAAACAGTTGATAGATGTATTTTATAACTTAAAAACTGGACCAATGCTAACACGTTAGCATGTCTATGGCATTTTCAATGTTAAAATTAGCATTAAGCAGATGCAGCTGTCAAGCGTTTGTTGTCGTAAAAGAGTCAAATGTATTACAAAGTGTAATTTTTTAAAATGTATTTATGTTGATATATTAATAATAATAGCAAGAACAACAATAATAGTAATAATAACTAATCTACTGATTATATACAATTTTAGAGAAAGAGACAAAAAGAACCTGAATAAAAACACAACAGAAAATATAAAACCAACTAACAATGAACATACATAAATAAATAAATACATACAGAAATAAATAAGTGTTTCCTGTGAACACCTAGTGACTCTCACACCTCCATTTCATCCCTGTCTTATTTAAGTTTAATGACAGTTTGTTTCAGTCAAACCATATTTTCAATTTGTTAATTTCTTCAGTGATTTCCTCCAGAACTATCTGCCAAGCTAGAAAACTGCTGCATCCTAGTAAGAGCAGAATACTACTGGAATGAATCTGAATAAGGAAAGTTGTTTGTTTTTTTTTCTCACCTAAATGAATGCTGCACTCACTGCAGTTTATTGTCTGGAATAGTCCCAGATTGCATTTCAGAGCGTCTAGAATTCAAACATTTTCGTGCAGGTGGTGTTGGGGGGTAATTTTGGGTTTCAGCTTTTTTTTGTTTTTCACCACTTTCATCCCTGAATATGTGAAATCGTGAGTCACTTTCTTGTTGCGAGAAAGAAACGAGAATCGTCCTCCGTTCTGTTCACACAGCTCCAAATGCTGCGCAGCTTTCTGCCGAGTCAAGTTAGAACGATAGAGTCCAGTCAGAATTAATAACTTCAAAGAGAAACACCATTTTGTTTATTTTTATTTATGTCCAGAGATCAAGGATACAGTGACCAATTTCATATTTATTTACTTTAAGACTCAATGAAATACACTACTTTTAATACAAAATTCACAAGAGGTATTGAAAAAGGAAATCGATAAGGAATCGGATCGATAAGCAGAATCGATAATGGCATCGATATCGATAAAATCTTATCAATACCTATCCCTAACGCAGAGCCAGGGCTGGTACGTAGGGTTTAATTAGGTCAGCGAGGTAGGGAGGTGCCAGTCCGTGAACAATTTTATAGGCTAGTAACAGAACCTTAAAATCTGATCTCACTGGGACAGGAAGCCAGTGAAGAGATGCCAAAATGGGTGTAAGGTGGTCAAACTTTCTGCTTCATGTCAAAAGTCTGGCTGCAGCATTTTGAACCAATTGGAGAGCCCTAATGCTGGACTGTGGTAAACCAGAAAATAGAACATTGCAGTAGTCCAATCGAGAAGAGACAAGCACATGAATCAGGGTCTCAGCATCAGCCATAGACAGGATGGGACGAATCTTCGCTATATTTTGCAAGTGGAAGAAAGCAGTCCTCATAATATCTCTAATGTGGTGTGTTTCACTGGATCAAGAACCATCATTTCATTCTTATCAGAGTTTAAAAGTAGACTGCAGTGGCTCAAAAAGATTATTCTCGGTAAGGTGGTACACGAGCTGCTGTGACACCACTTTTTCCAGAATTTTAGAGCAAAATGATAGATTTGATATCAGCCTATAGTTTTTCAATACACTAGGGTCAAGATTAAATTTCTTAAATCATGGTTTAATCACTGCAGATATGAAACATTGAGGAACAGATCCAGAAGTTAATGAGAGATTAATAATTTCCAGTACAGTCGGCCCAAGAGTGGACCACAGGTCCTTAAAGAGTTGTGTTGGTATAGAATCAAATAAGTAGGTTGTGTCAGGGTGGGTCCTGGCTCGGGGCGATGTTATGGGTTTGTACTTTATTGTCATCTGCCTCCCCTGATTTGATCCTTTTTGTTGCCTTTTTGATTATTTTGTATTGTGTTTTCTCTGGTTGTGTTTATTATGTATCTTTGACGTTTCATTATCTTGTTGTATTCTTTTTGTTTTTGGTATTGTTTCCTGTGATCATCTGTTCAAGTCATTCCATTGCTTTTCTCGGTTCTATCTTATTTCCTGTGTCTGTGATGTCATATTCAGATTTGGTTCAAGTTGTGTATGTAGTCTTATTATTCTTTAGTAGAGAAGCTTGACTCTTCGACTGGACTGGGTTGCTTGACGTGAGGACGTTTCGCTTCAAATCACAGAAGCTTCCTCAGCTAAAATTCTTGCTCTGGTAGTCTGACTTCTGTCTTGACTCTTGTAGAGAAGAATAAATCAGAAGCCAACAAAAGCTGGAGGTTTTTAACCTAACCAGACCCCTCCTGCCGAGAGGCCGACTGCTATAGGCTAGTGACTAAACAATAGCTCTAATTAGCACCCACTGTACTCTAGTTAGCACTCTCCTAATGATGGGATGGAAGCCTCTCCTGATGGCTCCCTTGACGACTCTCCTGATGACGTGAATGACTCATTACCATGAAAAAAAGACTGAAACTGCTTTGACCTGAGTACCCCATTGTAAACAGGGGACAAAGCGTGTCTGAGACCCGCCCCATGGTTAAGGCTGGGTTTCAACTGTTTTACAAAGAATGCCAAGCAACCCAGTCCAGTCGAAGAGTCAAGCTTCTCTACTATGGAAACCACCTGGACAACTGAGAGCCTACACAGAAACATCTTATTATTCTTGTGCTATTTTTAGGTCTGTCACTGTGTTTCCTAGTTTGCCCTTTATTTGGTTCACGCTTCCTTTTGTTGGTCTGTGAGCACGTTATACTTTCACCATCGGTTTTCATTCACTGACTCCTTTTGCTTTTGATCTGTTTTGTTTTCACTCACACTCTCTCTTCCTTCTCATCCTGTCTCTTTGTTTCACCAGACCACACCTCCTTCCAGAACCCTCGATCACACGTGCATCTTGTTCCATCACCTGTTATTTAAGCTCTCACTTCCCTCAATGCGGTGCCAGCTCGTTGATTTTTTTAACTTCGTTCCAGCTCTGATCTTGCCTCATTTGCCTCAGTGTTTTTTTACCTCGTTCTGTTTATCCGGATTTTGCCTTTTGCCTTTGCTTCCGATATTGAGTCTCTCTGTGCCATTGACCTCAGCCTGTTCCTGACCACATATTTTTGCCTTGCCCTCATCTGTGCCTTTGCTATGCTACCTGCCTTCCTGTGTACCAGACTCTGGACTGTTTGTAAGATGAAATTTATTATTACATCAATCAATCAATCAATCAATTTTTTATATAGCGCCAAATCACAACAAACAGTTGCCCCAAGGTGCTTTATATTGTAAGGCAAGGCCATACAATAATTATGTAAAACCCCAACGGTCAAAACGACCCCCTGTGAGCAAGCACTTGGCTACAGTGGGAAGGAAAAACTCCCTTTTAACAAGAAGAAACCTCCAGCAGAACCAGGCTCAGGGAGGGGCAGTCTTCTGCTGGGACTGGTTGGGGCTGAGGGAGAGAACCAGGAAAAAGACATGCTGTGGAGGGGAGCAGAGATCGATCACTAATGATTAAATGCAGAGTGGTGCATACAGAGCAAAAAGAGAAAGAAACAGTGCATCATGGGAACCCCCCAGCAGTCTACGTCTATAGCAGCATAACTAAGGGATGGTTCAGGGTCACCTGATCCAGCCCTAACTATAAGCTTTAGCAAAAAGGAAAGTTTTAAGCCTAATCTTAAAAGTAGAGAGGGTGTCTGTCTCCCTGATCTGAATTGGGAGCTGGTTCCACAGGAGAGGAGCCTGAAAGCTGAAGGCTCTGCCTCCCATTCTACTCTTACAAACCCTAGGAACTACAAGTAAGCCTGCAGTCTGAGAGCGAAGCGCTCTATTGGGGTGATATGGTACTACGAGGTCCCTAAGATAAGATGGGACCTGATTATTCAAAACCTTATAAGTAAGAAGAAGAATTTTAAATTCTATTCTAGAATTAACAGGAAGCCAATGAAGAGAGGCCAATATGGGTGAGATATGCTCTCTCCTTCTAGTCCCCGTCAGTACTCTAGCTGCAGCATTTTGAATTAACTGAAGGCTTTTTAGGGAACTTTTAGGACAACCTGATAATAATGAATTACAATAGTCCAGCCTAGAGGAAATAAATGCATGAATTAGTTTTTCAGCATCACTCTGAGACAGGACCTTTCTGATTTTAGAGATATTGCGTAAATTCAAAAAGGCAGTCCTACATATTTGTTTAATATGCGCTTTGAATGACATATCCTGATCAAAAATGACTCCAAGATTTCTCACAGTATTACTAGAGGTCAGGGTAATGCCATCCAGAGTAAGGATCTGGTTAGACACCATGTTTCTAAGATTTGTGGGGCCAAGTACAATAACTTCAGTTTTATCTGAGTTTAAAAGCAGGAAATTAGAGGTCATCCATGTCTTTATGTCTGTAAGACAATCCTGCAGTTTAGCTAATTGGTGTGTGTCCTCTGGCTTCATGGATAGATAAAGCTGGGTATCATCTGCGTAACAATGAAAATTTAAGCAATACCGTCTAATAATACTGCCTAAGGGAAGCATGTATAAAGTGAATAAAATTGGTCCTAGCACAGAACCTTGTGGAACTCCATAATTAACTTTAGTCTGTGAAGAAGATTCCCCATTTACATGAACAAATTGTAATCTATTAGACAAATATGATTCAAACCACCGCAGCGCAGTGCCCTTAATACCTATGGCATGCTCTAATCTCTGTAATAAAATTTTATGGTCAACAGTATCAAAAGCAGCACTGAGGTCTAACAGAACAAGCACAGAGATGAGTCCACTGTCCGAGGCCATAAGAAGATCATTTGTAACCTTCACTAATGCTGTTTCTGTACTATGATGAATTCTAAAACCTGACTGAAACTCTTCAAATAGACCATTCCTCTGCAGATGATCAGTTAGCTGTTTTACAACTACCCTTTCAAGAATTTTTGAGAGAAAAGGAAGGTTGGAGATTGGCCTATAATTAGCTAAGATAGCTGGGTCAAGTGATGGCTTTTTAAGTAATGGTTTAATTACTGCCACCTTAAAAGCCTGTGGTACATAGCCAACTAACAAAGATAGATTGATCATATTTAAGATCGAAGCATTAAATAATGGTAGGGCTTCCTTGAGCAGCCTGGTAGGAATGGGGTCTAATAAACATGTTGATGGTTTGGATGAAGTAACTAATGAAAATAACTCAGACAGAACAATCGGAGAGAAAGAGTCTAACCAAATACTGGCATCACTGAAAGCAGCCAAAGATAACGATACGTCTTTGGGATGGTTATGAGTAATTTTTTCTCTAATAGTTAAAATTTTGTTAGCAAAGAAAGTCATGAAGTCATTACTAGTTAAAGTTAATGGAATACTCAGCTCAATAGAGCTCTGACTCTTTGTCAGCCTGGCTACAGTGCTGAAAAGAAACCTGGGGTTGTTCTTATTTTCTTCAATTAGTGATGAGTAGAAAGATGTCCTAGCTTTACGGAGGGCTTTTTTATAGAGCAACAGACTCTTTTTCCAGGCTAAGTGAAGATCTTCTAAATTAGTGAGATGCCATTTCCTCTCCAACTTACGGGTTATCTGCTTTAAGCTACGAGTTTGTGAGTTATACCACGGAGTCAGACACTTCTGATTTAAAGCTCTCTTTTTCAGAGGAGCTACAGCATCCAAAGTTGTCTTCAATGAGGATGTAAAACTATTGACGAGATACTCTATCTCCCTTACAGAGTTTAGGTAGCTACTCTGCACTGTGTTGGTATATGGCATTAGAGAACATAAAGAAGGAATCATATCCTTAAACCTAGTTACAGTGCTTTCTGAAAGACTTCTAGTGTAATGAAACTTATTCCCACTGCTGGGTAGTCCATCAGAGTAAATGTAAATGTTATTAAGAAATGATCAGACAGAAGGGAGTTTTCAGGGAATACTGTTAAGTCTTCTATTTCCATACCATAAGTCAGAACAAGATCTAAGATATGATTAAAGTGGTGGGTGGACTCATTTACTTTTTGAGCAAAGCCAATAGAGTCTAATAATAGATTAAATGCAGTGTTGAGGCTGTCATTCTCAGCATCTGTGTGGATGTTAAAATCGCCCACTATAATTATCTTATCTGAGCTAAGCACTAAGTCAGACAAAAGGTCTGAAAATTCACAGAGAAACTCACAGTAACGACCAGGTGGACGATAGATAATAACAAATAAAACTGGTTTTTGGGACTTCCAATTTGGATGGACAAGACTAAGAGACAAGCTTTCAAATGAATTAAAGCTCTGTCTGGGTTTTTGATTAATTAATAAGCTGGAATGGAAGATTGCTGCTAATCCTCCGCCCCGGCCCGTGCTACGAGCATTCTGACAGTTAGTGTGACTCGGGGGTGTTGACTCATTTAAACTAACATATTCATCCTGCTGTAACCAGGTTTCTGTTAGGCAGAATAAATCAATATGTTGATCAATTACTATATCATTTACCAACAGGGACTTAGAAGAGAGAGACCTAATGTTTAATAGACCACATTTAACTGTTTTAGTCTGTGGTGCAGTTGAAGGTGCTATATTATTTTTTCTTTTTGAATTTTTATGCTTAAATAGATTTTTGCTGGTTATTGGTAGTCTGGGAGCAGGCACCGTCTCTACAGGGATGGGGTAATGAGGGGATGGCAGGGGGAGAGAAGCTGCAGAGAGGTGTGTAAGACTACAACTCTGCTTCCTGGTCCCAACCCTGGATAGTCACGGTTTGGAGGATTTAAGAAAATTGGCCAGATTTCTAGAAATGAGAGCTGCTCCATCCAAAGTGGGATGGATGCCGTCTCTCCTAACAAGACCAGGTTTTCCCCAGAAGCTTTGCCAATTATCTATGAAGCCCACCTCATTTTTTGGACACCACTCAGACAGCCAGAAATTCAGGGAGAACATGCGGCTAAACATGTCACTCCCGGTCCGATTGGGGAGGGGCCCAGAGAAAACTAGAGTCTGACATTGTTTTTGCAAAGTTACACACCGATTCAATGTTAATTTTAGTGACTGTGACTTCATGCTTTTAAACTGTGATAAGACTGAAATGATGGTTCTTGGTCCAGTGAGACATCTGCATCAATTTGACCAGCTAACGCTTAGCCTAGGCTCATGTGTCATACATCACACTGACAAAGCGAGGAACCTTGGGGTAATTTTTGATCCTCCGTTGTCCTTTGACCTCCACATTAGAAATATTACGAGGACTGTTTTCTTCCACCTGTGAAATATAGCAAAGATTTGTCCCATCCTGTCTATGGCTGATGCTGAGACCCTGATTCATGCGTCTGTCTCTTCTAGATTGGACTATTTTCTGGTTTACCGCTGTCCAGCATTATGGGTCTCCAATTGGTTCAAACTTTTGCTGCCAGACTTTTGACTCGAAGCAGAAAGTTTGACCACATTACTCCCAATTTGGCATCTCTTCACTGGCTTCCTGTTCCTGTGAGATAAGATTTTAAGATTCTACTACTAGCCTATAAAATCATTCAAGGATTGGCACCTCCCTACTTAGTTGACCTAATTAAACCTTACGTACTGGCCCAGACTTGCGTTTTCAGCGTGCAGGACTACTTTGTGTCCCTAGGGTGAATAAAAAGTCTGTGGGTCACAGAGCTTTCTCTTATCGTGCCCCTGTTCTGTGGAATGATCTCCCTGCATCAATAAAAGTCAGACTCTGTAGAGACTTTGAAGTCCAAACTTAAGACACACTTATTCCACTTTTGTATGGCTAGTATACTGGCATAGTATGTTACTATGCTTTTTCTTCTTTTAAATTCATCTTATTAGTAATGAAGACCAGTAGTCCTGGCTCAAGCCTCAACTTTATCTAAAGTCTGGGTCTTTTATTGAAGCTTAAGGTGCCCTGACACTTGCACAACTTTGATCGCGCACTTGCAAGCACATCGGCGTGATGATCCCACCCACTGTGTTCCCAGCTGGATGCCATGCTTTGTTCCACTGGCTGCCATGCACTGTGCGCTGGACACTGCATATATAAAATAATTATTTTGTAGGGGATTAATCATTTTCTCTGCAAGTTAGCTGTTGAAAAGGGCTCTAATCACTTCCGGAAGCACAGAGGAACACTCCAGCTGCTGCTTTTCTCGCTCGCACATGCGCTGAACAAAGTGGAGAAAGCATTTGGAGGTGTCTTAAAAGGTAATTATTTCTCATGTTTATCTTGTAACGGCTTGGTAAAACAATTGCATGTTTTGTCCTTCTTGTGTGCAGCTGTAAAAGTATGTTTGTGACAGATTTAACATCTCAATATAATCGTTTAGTGATTTTCAACCTTTTTTGAGCCACGGCACCCTTTTTATATTTACAAAATCCTGCGGCACACCACTGTCATGTGTCACGTGTCACGCACCACTAACTCGACTGTCTCTACACGGTGCGTTAGCACGTTAGCAACACGTGTGGTACAGATATGGCGTAACATAGTATACTATAGTCATGGAGCTGTATATGAGAACTAGAGAGTGCAGTCCCATTGCTGCACACTAAACGAAAACGTCCCTTCATGGACAGCGACATGACGCCTCCTAACCGGGCAAAATATTGACTAAGTACCCGGATGTTAATGCATTTTCAATGGAGATTCGCGACTGAACACACTCAGAAAAATGCTCGCAAAATACGTGTTAAAATGCCATTTTGTCCTGGATATCGAGCCAGTAAAATTAAATTACATTAAATTATGTCAGGAAAGTATTAAACTTACTCTGACACACACACATTCACAAATATTAGTGATGAAAGTTACACGGATCTGCACTGATAAGCTGCGCTGCTCGGCTGAGCTGCTGCTGTGTTCAACGCAGCGCAGCTCCTAAAACCATTACAATACATTTATATATATTATATTTTTACACAATTATCCTTTATTGACCAAGTTTCATTCATGAAGTCAGCGGTGTGTTTGTGTGTGCACATCTCTGTGTGTGTGGCAGCACAGTGCGGGTCATTAATCTCATTATTTTAAGGTGCAAAAAAAAAAAAAACTCCCCAGTCTTGTTGAACAATTTTTAGTCACTAACGACAAGAATTTTAACTAGACATTGGTCTAGCAGTGGAAAATATTAACTAGACATAAGTGAAATTAATGATCCGTGTCATCGGGCGGCACAGGTACGGCAGGAGACATACAGCTGTTTATCATCCAAATATCACGGACAAAGTGACAAGAAGAACCAAAACCACTTACTTATGGAAGGAAATATTGTCTCCCTTGTTCCTCCGTTTGTGACTTTGCTAACATACGCAGCTTTCCGGCATATTCCACGTTTCTTGACGAGACTAAGTGAACTTCTATGCACACAAATCACTAACTTGCCCGGAATTAAAATGGCGATCACGCCTCCTTGTCGGCACACGGCTCAGCTCTACTGCGTGCTTTGCTGCCATCTACTGGAATAAAAGAGCATTACACCATCTGCCACACTATTACAGCACATACACCCGATAATGGTGATATTTGATAATTGCCCATTGCATCCCTGACGATCGATCACGGCACCCTAGGGTGCTGCGGCACCCGGGTTGAGAATCACTGGTTTAGATGAGCTTCGCTCTGATGGGGTGCACTGATGCAATCACTCACACTGTTTACTTCTTTATGCGACTTGATGAGCCGCATGTAGTGTTGGCAAGTGGATCGCACAACGTTCACAGCCATTTCCCCAAATTTCCTGTACATTCATATTGTCAGTTGCATCTGTATCATGGCCCAAGCAAAGGGTCACCCCTTTGAATCTGCTCTGCTTGAGGTTTCTTCCTCAAATCATCAGAGGGAGTTTTTCCTTACCACTGTGGCCTTTGTTCTTGCTCTCGGGGTTGGTATGGTTAGACCTTACTTGTGTGAAGCACCTTGAGGCAACTTTGTTGTGATTTGGAGCTATATAAATGAAATAAATTGAAATTGAAACTGAGGATAGAAAGGGATTCTACCCCATGGTCCACTTTCTCAACTCCCAGTATAGCCTGGGATTTTCATTGAGCCATGAACTTGGATGGCATTCAAAGTATTCTCAGATATGAAACATCTCTCCCTATGGGCATTTGGAACTGCAGTGCAAGCTCCAGGATCTTTCAGAGTCTTGTTGCAGAAGAATTCCTACATTCCATTCAGATCACCAGTTGTGTTCATGTCTTCAAGACATCCAGCAAACTAGTGGGTAAGCAACTGAGAAACAGACTGATCAAGAAGCGCGGCCAGATGTAATTTTGACCACTAAGTAGATGAATCTGCAAGACATCAACTGAATCTTCAAGGAAGCCGCCACAGCAAGTCCATGGTCAGGAAATGGCGGCGTGTTCAGATGCAGTGGCTTGCGGTCTCTTTTAAGTGCAAGTGTGTTTGTGTGGCTTTTCGTTGTTTTTATTTGCCATTTCATTGGGCGAGCATTATGTACACCAGACTTCAGCTCCTGCAGATTGGATTAAGCAGTAAACAGATGATTACAGCCAAGTTTCTCCGCTCTCATAACATTTTGGAGGACATCACCAGAGTTCCAGACGCTCCGTGGATTACCATCCCCGATGGCAGGCACCGCAGGCGGCGTCGGGAGAGTCTGTCGAGCTGGAGTCCTGGTGAGGCTACGGAAACGGCTGTACAGACCGCCACTCCCCAGTGTTTTTCTTGCTAACGTGAGATCACTGGGGAATAAGATGGATGCTTGTGTGTAAGAACAGACTCGTGAGGGAGTGCTGTATGCTGCTTCTCACTGAGACCTGGCTCCACTCATACATCCCGGACAAAGCTATCGAGCTAGCAGGCTACACAGCACATCGTCATGACAGAACACGGGCCTCCGGTAAGAGCAGAGGAGGAGGGGTGTGCATTTTTATCAATAACACCTGGTGCATGGACTCAAAGACTGTGAGGAGTCACTGCTCTGCAGAGTTAGAGTTCATGTCTGTTAAATGCAGACCCTTTTACTTGCCCCGTGAATTCACAGCTGTCATGATTATGGCTATTTACATTCCACCTGGTGCTGACTCTGGCTCCGCCCTCAGGCAGCTACATGACACAATCAGCAAACAACAAACCACATATCCTGAAGCTGTCCACATCATAGCAGGTGATTTTAATCATGTTGATTTAAAGATTGTTCTCCCCAAATTCCATCAGCATGTTAAGTGTCCAACGAGGGGAGACAACATACTGGACAAGGTGTGTTCTAACATCAAAAAGGGCTTCAGAGTGAAAGCTCTACCCCACCTTGGCCAGTCAGATCACATGTCCCTGCTTGTGAGGCCAGCATACATCCCCCTCAGGAAAAGTGCTCCTGTTATATCCAGAACTGTTAAAATCTGGCCTGATGGTGCTATTCAACAACTCCAGGACTCCAGGACAGAAAACCTCAATAGCTTCTTTGCCCATTTTGAGGTGCAGCCACCAGAGACAGTCGTCGTCCCCTCACCTGTCCTCAACAGTTACGTCCTCACGCTGGAGGAACAGGAGGTGAGGCAGGTGTTGAGGGGGGTGAATTCAAGGAAAGCTGCGGGTCCGAACCGCATCTAGGGATGGGTGTTGAGGGAATGTGCAGCTGAGTTACCTGGTGTGTTTACAAACAATTTCAACCAGTGCCTGAGCCAGGCTGCTGTCCCCCCTGCATGAAGTCCTCTATTACTGTCCCCCTCCCTAAGAAGACCAGGAACAGTGATCTGAATGACTATCACCCGGTGGCACTAGCTACCATCATTATGAAGTGCTATGAGAAGCTAGTCCGGGCCTACGTCACCTCCTGCCTTCCCCCTGAGTTTGACCCTCACCAGTTTGCTTATCGTGCGAGCAGGTCCACGGAGGATACCATCATTATGGCTCTACATGCTGCTCTGTCCCATCTGGAGCAGCAGGGGAACTATGTGAGGCTGCTCTTTGTGGACTTTAGCTCAGCATTTAATACCATCCTTCCAAGCAGACTGGTGATTAAGTTGTTGGACCTGGGGGTGTCCCACTCCATTTGCCGGTGGATCTTGGACTTCCTCACAGACCACTCTCAGAGGGTGAGAGTTGGCCCTCACATCTCTTCGGCCATTAGCCTCAGCACCGGCTTCCCTCAGGGCTGTGTGCTGGGTCCTTTGCTCTACACCCTCTACACCTATGACTGCACCCCCCTCTCACTCCAGCAACAATATCATTAAGTTTGCTGATGACACTACTGTGATGGGACTCATTTCTGGTCAGGATGAGTCCGCCTGTAGAGAGGAGGTGCAGCGGTTGTTGGTCTGTTGTAGGGAGAACAATTTGATCCTCAACACTTCAAAGACAAAGGAGATGGTGGTGGACTATAGAAGGAGGAAAACAGTCATCCAGCCATTGGTCATCGATGGGGACTGTGTGGAGTGGGTCTCTGAATTTCATTTTCTGGGCGTGTATTTGAGAGACGACCTGACTTGGAGCACAAACACTATGGCTACCATCACGAAGGCCCAGCGGAGACTCTATTTCCTGAGGGTTCTCAGGAATAACCATCTGCCACAGAGACTGCTGGTGTCCTTCTATCGCTACTCCATAGAGAACATTTTGACTTACTGTCTCTGTGTGTGGTTTTCTAGCTGCACAGTCACAGACAGGAAAGCTCTCCAGAGGGTCGTCACCACAGCCCAGAAGATCACTGGTTGTCTCTTGCCTTCATTAGAGGAACTGTATACAAGTTGTTGTCTCAGGAAGGCAAGGACTATAATCAGAGACCGCTCCCATCCTGGACACTATTTGTTTGAATTGCTGCCATCAGGCAGACGATACAGGGCACTTAAGGCCAGAACAAACAGATTTAGACACCCTCTCTACTTTTAAGATTAGGCTTAAAACTTTCCTTTTTGCTAAAGCTTATAGTTAGGGCTGGATCAGGTGACCCTGAACCATCCCTTAGTTATGCTGCTATAGACTTAGACTGCTGGGGGGTTCCCATGATGCACTGTTTCTTTCTCTTTTTGCTCTGTATGCACCACTCTGCATTTAATCATTAGTGATCGATCTCTGCTCCCCTCCACAGCATGTCTTTTTCCTGGTTCTCTCCCTCAGCCCCAACCAGTCCCAGCAGAAGACTGCCCCTCCCTGAGCCTGGTTCTGCTGGAGGTTTCTTCCTGTTAAAAGGGAGTTTTTTCTTCCCACTGTAGCCAAGTGCTTGCTCACAGGGGGTCGTTTTGACCGTTGGGGTTTTACGTAATTATTGTATGACCTTGCCTTACAATATAAAGCGCCTTGGGGCAACTGTTTGTTGTGATTTGGTGCTATATAAAAAAATTGATTGATTGATTGACTTAAAAATAGCTTTGTGGGAAGAGCTGTTTGTGCACTGAATGCTTCTGGACCTGCCATTTTATGATTGTGATTGAGTGTTTTTAACTAGATTTTATGTAGAATTTTTTAGGGTTATTTATTTATTTTAATTGTGCTTTTAAGAGATTGTTTTTAATTTCATTGTCATGCACAGTATTTTTTTTCTGGTGTCATGTACAATGATAATAATAATAATAATAAATTCTGAAATAAATAAATAAATTCTGAAAGGGATGTTCCAGGACAATCTGCATGAGCTGGCCCAGGTTTTATCCTGCATGACACTGTACAGTGGACAAGTCCTTAACACTATAACAGTCACCACCCTCCCAAGTCAAGCGTTTTGGTGCTCTCCTATGGTTTTGTCTTTTCCAGTGATAAGACTTCAAACACTCTCCCCTATAATCTTCATAACATGCTACTTTCCAATGGAAGGCAGCAGCAAAAATACTCCCACAGAGTGTAGAAATATGAGTTCTTATTTTTGTGGTGAGCTTTCCTAAGTGTTATGAAATAAAGTCCAACATAGCAGAATATGAAATAAATAAAATGCATAAAGCAGCTACTTGGCCCTTGATATACAAAAGAATATTTGATGGGGAACACACTCCAGTAATCAGAGGACCACCTTGAATGGATGCTTCCAAAACAGCTGGAAAGAGACTGTGTTGATCAAACAAAGACAAAGCCATCTGGATTGACTGGAGAGGGAAGATACTGACCTAAGATATCAGAACCTGATACCATGAAGCTCAAGGACTCAACCTGGAAAGGACATGTTACAAAGAAGGGTAGGCTGAGGAAAGAAGGACCACATCTAGAAGGACTAGCTGAACCAGACAGAGTCAGAATGGAGAGAGCACATTGCTGAAAAATCTTAACCAGAAATACTCTCTTCCTGCCTTTTAAAATTAATGATTGAATTACTTTTTGCCATCATACATTAAGTACAACATAAATACTGAGCAGCTCCTAAAACTTTCCATTTAACTTCCAGTTCTGTGCTCACATCAGTGTACATAAATAAAGAAATATATAAAGGGAATATGGAATCAGATGACCAGTAGTCCCAAACCAGACAATCAAGCAGACATGATTGCTGAAAGACAGGTCTTACAGTGCTGACAGACCCCAGTGTGAACCAGCTCGGTCTGCGGCTGTAGTGAAGGCAGACAGGCCAATCAGTGAGACAGTTGGTGTAACGGTTAGAGGGCCAATGTACTCTAACAGCAACCCTGGAAATCCACACAGACCAATAACAACTTCGAGAACACTGGATACAATGATGGCACCCTGGATCTGGAACAATAAAATGCAGAAACAAATAGCCAGACAGCGTCAACAACTGAATTCATAAGAGTAAGCAGCCAATCAAGTACTAACAGACACCAGAAAAAGATAAACAGATTGTGGCAGAGCAGGAAGAGATGGAAAATATTTAGGTCCAATGGTCCTCCAGGACTGGTTTGAGAACCACTGTTGTAGAATATTATTCACACTACTCTGTGTTAAAGTGTCAACACTGACATTATTGAAATAACTCTAGGTGAGTGTTAAACAGCCCGGTGTCTTAGTGGTTAGCACTGTTGCCTCACAACAAGAAGGTCATGGGATTGCTTCCCACCTGGTTCTTTCTGTGTGGATTTTGCATGTTCTCCCCATGTCTTTGTGGGTTTTCTCCAGGTGCTACCGTTTCTTCCCAGTATTATAAAAAAACATGCTTATTTAGAGTCTGCTCCTTTCTCTGTCCTTGACCAAGGTAGCACCACTACATCTGGAGATGGGCCCCGGGCCCTGGACTGTGGCTGCACACTGCCCCTAGTGGATTGTGTCTAACTGTAATTAGGATGGTTAAATGCAGAGGACACATTTCATTATATGTATGTACAATGACAATAAACACCCTTATTATTATTATTATTGTTATTACATCAGCCAAGGACATAAAAAAAAATCTTTGGTGTTTATTTATTTATTTGTCTGTCTGTCTGTCTGTCTGTCTTTTAGCAAGATTACGTCAAACCTACTGCAGGGATTTTGATGAAATTTTCACCACTGATAGATATTAGACCAAAGAAGACTCCATTCAGTTTTGGAGGTGATTCAGATTTAGATCCAGATCCGGATTCTGAATCAATATTTCCCTTTATATAGCCTTTGAAGGATTACTTCAAAACTACTTCACGGATTCTCACCAAATTTGTACCGCACAGATATTAGGGCATGGAAGACTCCACTGCATTTTGGAGGTTATCCAGATTCAGATTGGTGGATGTCAGAAATCTGTGATTGCTCTTATTATTACAATTATTATCATTGCTAAATGACTAGTACTTCCAAAAGTGCTAATTTAACACTGAAAATAGGGGACATACAGTGAAGCAAATAAGTATTTGATCCACTGTAGATTTCCAACCCCACAAAGAATGGAGAGGTCTGTAAATGGACTGCATTTATATAGCAAATTTTCATCTGCATCAGATGCTCAAAGCACTTTACAATAATGACTCACATTCACCCCGTTGTGAGGGTGCTGCCATACAAAGCACTCACTATCCACCGGAAGCAACTAGGGGATTAAGGAACTTTCCCAAAGGCCCTTAGTGATATTCTGGTTAGGCTGGGATTTGAACCAAGGATCCTCTCATCTCAAGCCCAACACTGAACCACTAGACCATGACCTCCCCTCTGTAATTTTTATCGTAGGTACACTTCAACTGAGAGAGAGAATTGAAAAAAAAAATATCAGAAAATCAGATTGTATGATTTTTTTTTAATTGATTTGCATTTTATTGCATGAAATAAGTATTTGAACACCTACCAACCAGCAAGAATTCTGTCTCTCACAGACCTGTTAATTTTTCTTTAAGAAGTCCTCCTATTCTGCACTTACCTGTATTAACTACACCTGTTTGAACTTGTTACCTGTATAAAAGACACCTGTTCACACACTCAATCAATCACACTCCAACCTGTCCACCATAGCCAAGACCAAAGAGCTGTCTAAGGACATCAGGGACAAAACTGTAGACCTGTACAAGGCTGGGATGGACTACAGGACAACAGGAAAGCAGCTTGGTGAGAAGACAACAACTGTTGGTGTAAGTATTATAAAAGGGAAGAAACACAAGATGACTGTCAATCTTCCTCAGTTTGAGGCTCCATTCGCTGTTTTGCAGTTGTGAATCTCGTGCCGTCTGGCAGTCCGTGACTCACGCGAGAGGTTGTTTTCAGCAGAGGTCCGGTGTCAGGAGCTCACACTCACAGTGTAAACACACCTCGTGAAGTATGGAGAATAAGACTACAACTCCTCTAGATAACCCTCTCAACTTGGGAGAACATGTCATCATCATAATCTCCTGTGAAATCGCAAAATCAATGCCATCCACATCCTTGCTTTGCCATTGTTTTCATGTGCTGTGAGACAACGGAACCCTGCTGGCATTCTGTTGCATTCTGTGAAGTGCAGGGGGCCGCCAGGGGGATTATGGGAAATGCTGAAGTACTGAATGCAAGATCTCGCTTCGTTGGGCAAGGATTAGTCGGAGAAAACTCAGAACTATACGGGAGGACCTGGTCAATGACCTGAAGAGAGCTGGGACCACAGTCACAAAGATTACATTAGTAACACATGATGCTGTCATGGTTTAAAATCCTGCAGGGGAGCAAGGTCCCCCTGCTCAAGCCAGCACATGTCCAGGCCCGTTTGAAGTTTACCAGTGACCATCTGGATGATCCAGAGGAGACATGGGAGAAGGTCATGTGGTCAGATAAGACCAAAATAGAGCTTTTTTGGAGGACAAGCACAACCCCAAGAACACCGTATCGACCATGAAGCATGGGGGTGGAAACATCATATTTGGGGGTGCTTTTCTGCAAAGGGGACAGGGTGACTGCACCGTATTAAAGGGACGATGGATGGGTTCATGTATCGTGAGATTTTGTCAAACAACCTCCTTCTCTCAGTAAGAGCATTAAAGATGGGTTGTGGCTGGGTCTTCCAGCATGACAATGACCCCAAACACACAGCCAGGCAAGGAGTGGCTCCGTAAGAAGCATTTCAAGGTCTTGGAGTGGCCTGGCCAGTCTCCAGACCTGAACTCAACAGAAAATCTTTGGAGGGAGCTGAAACTCCAAACCTGAAACATCTGGAGAACATCTGTATGGAGGAGTGGACCAAAATCCTTGCTGCAGTGTGCAAACTTGGTCAAGAACTACAGGAAACATCTGACCTCTCTAACTGCACACAAAGGTTTCTGTACCAAATATTAAGGTCTGCTTTTCTATTGTATCAAATACTTTTTTCATGCAATAAAATTCAAATTAATAAATGCAATGTCCTTGCTCACTGAGTGTGAGCAGAGCGAGCAGCAGTGTGAGTCGACGGTTGGTGTTTGTTGCAGATGGCTGTACTGCTTGCTATAGCCTGCAGCCACATTTGGAGTCCGCCGCCTGGGCCTGTGGCTGTGTCATTGTCCCGTCCAGGTTCGTGGCTCTTCGAAGGTCGCAAACCAGGCCCGCAACTGCCTGCTGCAGTGGTGAAGGCCGCCACTACATCAGTGGTCAGTTTGTTTCTCTCTGTGGGGAAGTCAGGATGCTACTGACTAAGCTAAGCTAAGCAAACCAAGCTAAGCTGTGTTCTGCTCGGCTGACTTTTCCCAGGAATTTTAGCTTACTATTTTATTTAGTCGATTATTCTATTTTTTTGTTTGTTTGTTTTTCATTTTTTTGGTAATTTTAGGAGTAGGTTACTTGTACTAGTTTTAGGAGTCTTATATGTTTTACGAAAACTTGCATGATGTTGGCAGAAAGGATGGCTCTCTTAGAGAGCTGCAGTAATTTATGTTTCTATCATGGCCCAAGCAGAGGGTCACCCCTTTGAGTCTGGTCTGCTTGAGGTTTCTTCCTCAGAGGGAGTTTTTCCTTACCACTGTTGCTATGGGGGTTGGTAAGGTTAGACCTTACCTGTGTGAAGCGCTTTGAGGCAACTCTGTTGTGATTTGGCGTTATATAAATGAAAATAAATTTAAAATTGAAATTGAGAGCTGTGTTCAAAACAGCTGATGAGCTTAGTGGGCATTGATATTACGGGCAAGGTTGATGTTGGGCCAGTTGGTGTGCCTACTGGCATCAGCCCAGAAGCGCCAGTTGTGGAGGATGGTTGTCAGACTGTGGTTAGTTGGAGGAGGTCACGTGGGGCTCGGCGGAAGTCATGTGGAGCTCGGTGCCCTGCTGTGGCATCCAAACTACATGAGCCACGAGTTTCTCCTCTGCAAAACATAAACCAATTTTCTCCACAGAATGCACCTTATTTTAGTTCTTTGAGCCCACGGAGGACTTCTACTCCTATCTCCAGGTCGAAACGTTGGCCATTAGTGATAGGGGATTCTATCACCTGAAAAGTTAGATTGAAGATGCCGGCTGATATTAAATGTAATCCTTGGGCTAGAGCTCCTGCACACTGCATCCCACCTCAGGGTATTGAAGCAGAAGAATGGTAAAGAGGTTAAGGAACATGACATGAGATACAGTCATAATTGTTATTCATGTCGGTGCTAATGATGTCAGAATTTAGCACTCCGAAGTCACTAAAATGGATAAAGGGATAACTTGTGATCTTGCCGGAAAGATGTGTCAGAATCGTTTGGTGGTCTCTGGTCCTCTCCCCTTTCAGGATGGGGATGAGGCATTTAGCAGGCTGTTTTCATTAAATAGGTGATTGGCACAGTTTTGTGGACAGTATGGCTTTAGTTTTGTTGATAATTGGCCTTGGTTCTGGGGTACAGCAATCCTGTCTGCAAATATACACTCAACAAAAATATAAACGCAACACTTTTGGTTTTGCTCCCATTTTGTATGAGATGAACTCAAAGATCTAAAACTTTTTCCACATACACAATATCACCATTTCCCTCAAATATTGTTCACAAACCAGTCTAAATCTGTGATAGTGAGCACTTCTCCTTTGCTGAGATAATCACCCTTGTCTGCACATACGAGGTCTATTAGAAAAGTATCCGACCTTATTATTTTTTTCCAAAAACCATATGGATTTGAATCACGTGTGATTGCGTCAGACAAGCTTGAACCCTTGTGCGCATGTGTGAGTTTTTCTACGCCTGTCGGTTGCGTCATTCGCCTGTGAGCAGGCTTTGAGTGAGGAGTGGTCCACCCCCTCAGCGGATTTTCATTGTCAGGAAATGGTGGAATGATTTGGGCTTTTTTTCCATCAGAATTTTTTCAGAAACTGTTAGAGACTGGCAGCTGGAAACCATTAGAAAAATTTATCTGGCTTTCGGTGAAAATGTCACGGGCTTGGTAGAGAATAAGGAGTGTCGCTGTCGCTGTAAGGACGGCCCCCAGCGGCTGTGGGGTGTGCCGCGCTCCGAAGCTGCCATCGACAGGCTGAACAACCATTTCATTTCTAAACGGATGGCTGTATGGATCCGTGACCATCGTGTGCAATTTCTCTGGTTATCACAAGAGCTGGACATCAACCATTTTCCGGCAGATTTCACTTTTAACAAGAGATTTTGTCATGGAAAGCCGAGCGGAGGCTTCGCGCGTCAGGATGGATTCGCTACTGGAACGAGACAAAACCACCTCCGTTTTGGTCTCACAGGACGGCTTTGAGATGGTGTTCAGACAGCTGTCGGTGGTTTTTCCATCGAGTGATTATCTGAGAAATTGTAGATGTGCCTGGACATGCCAGAACATGTCCCATGAGGCTTCATCATGGCGTGGCTGTGCGCCATGCGGCACCGCCGCGACGCGCGAAGCCTCCGCTCCTCTTTCCATGACAAAAACTCCTGTAACAGTGGAATGTGCCGTTCATTTCCAAACTGGACGCTGTGTTTTATCCGGGACGTCGTCTGACTAGCACAGAAATTGTGAAAAGACGTGGACATCAGCACTTTTTCGGCACATTGAGACAGACGTGTGGAGGAATTCCGCGCGTTGCGGCGGTGCCGCATGGCGCAAAGCAACGCCGTGATGAAGCCTCACGGGACATGTTCTGGCATGTCCAGGCACATCCCAATTTCTCGGATAATCACTCGATGGAAAAACCACCGACAGCTGTCTGAATGCCATCTCAAAGCCGTCCTGTGAGACCAAAACGGAGGTGGTTTTGTCTCGCTCCAGTAGCGAATCCATTGTGACGCCCGAAGCCTTCGCTCAGCTTTCCATGACAAAATCTCTTGTTAAAAGTGAAATCTGCCGGAAAATGGTTGATGTCCAGCTCTTGTGATAACCAGAGAAATGGCACACGATGGTCACGGATCCAGACAGCCATCCGTTTAGAAATGAAATGGTTGTTCAGCCTTTTGATGGCGGCTTCGGAGCGTGGCACGCCCCACAGCCGCTGGGGGCAGTCCTTAAAGCAACAGTAACACTCCTTATTCTCTACCAAGCCCGTAACATTTTCACCGAAAGCCAGATAAATTTTTCTAATGGTTTCCAGCTGAAAGTCTAACAGTTTCTGAAAAAATTCTGATATAAAAAAAAAAATGAAATCATTCCGCCATTTCCTGACAATGAAAATCCGCCAAGGGGGTGGACCACTCTTCACTCAAAGCCTGCTCACGGATACTTTTCTAATAGACCTCGTACACGACAATTGTAGGCTTTCATTTTCTCTAACGTATGTGCACTCACACCGTATACCAAATAGATGACAAGATCTGGGAAGGTAATGGAGCACTTCCTGTAGCTTCTTTTTTTTCCAATTGTGTACGGGTCCTTATTGGCAATTTCACCAATTTTCTGTAAATACCTCACTTTGCAAATTGGATTCAGTGTGTCATGATATATTGGTTATCCTTCTTGCTATTGTTATCTGGCTTTGATGTCAACATTATTATGGTGTTGTCACTGATCTCTATATAATAGATCAGTGACAAAGAAAGTTGACTCACAACATGGCGGACTGTGTAATTGTGGGAAATTGGTGACATCATCGGAAACCCATCGATTCAAAACAATCACAGCTGCATGAGCATTCCATCCAAAGGTTTCAAAAGCTGGCATGCTAGCCAGGCATTCCGCAAAACGAGGAAGTAATTTTTATCACATAACATTTTGCCAAGAAGTTCGGCTTTATAAATGAATAAAAAGGGTAGGAACTAAATATAAACATGTTTGGTCATGCTGACCAGAGCTATCTCAATGCTACTTCAGCGTTAGCTTAGCACAAGATATACACATACACACACTCCTGCCGCAACAAAACTCGCAAGATGCATCAAAATTACGGAGCAGATTCACTCACCGGACAGTAGGAGTTTTTTTTGGGACTCCAACGAGGGCGGTCGCATCTTCTCCACTCCCCCTTATATCTGTTCTCTGCCTTTAACCTTCAAGTCCCTACTTTACCAGACTGTGAACTCCTCAAATTATATTGGATTGTGGAAATGTTGGAGTACTATTGGATTAACCATGGAATTGATCAGCTGGTGTCTGAACGCTATTGACACCATTTTTTCTACAAGAAGGTCAGGACCGGGGGATCCTACCTGCCCAGATAGAATGTATCCTGTGGGCTATGTTCTTGACTCCTGGAGTTCCTGGTGTGTGGCATGCTTGGCTCCTTTCTCCATTGAGGATGTCGAGGATTTATTCATCTTTGGTCTCATGGTAGCAGGGCTGGTACTTTTAGCTTATGTGCTGCCCTGATCTACTGGAAAAATGGCAAGACGGCGGCATTAAGAACCACGGCCCCTCTCTTGTCCATCATGATTAATGAGGTTGGCAAGGCAGTGCATTCTCAGACTGCGATGACTCTTGAGCTCAGATGCAAATTGGATGACATCTTGGAGCAGATGCGTGCCTTGCAGTTGAAGCTGAAGATTTCAGAGGCCGGTGAATATTCTTAATTCATAATTGGGAATATTCTTAATTCATAACTGAGATTTGATTGTGCAAGTGGAACTGTTAAAATGTGTTTTTCACTCCTCAAAACCATAACATTACAGGCTTATCAAGCCTGATGGTCAAATTGCCCGACTGTTTTTCCTCCAGAGGGATTTTTTTCGGCCTGGGGAACATTGGCTGTTTCTTATCTCAACTCACAAAGACAATAAACTGCTTTTCACAGGACTGAAGAATGCCCCATTCCTCCCCCCACCCCCTCCTATCCCCCATCAACCCCCCCTTTCCAGCGCCTGCTAAACGTCACTCCTTCCCCCTTCGGCGGGGGCTGTGCAGTTTTAGCTGCAGCCCCGTCACTCCCCCCAAGCTAACGGCGGCGCATCTCAGGGTTGCTGCGTGGCCTTCACCCACTTGCCTCAATTCGGATAACGGACTTCTTCAAATTTAGTGCACATAAACAATGTCAAATGTGTATGTGTCATCTTTAATTCTGATGTGTGCCATTATTATGGTAAACAAGTAATAATTGTGGACTAATTGCTGTCTGAGGTAACTGGAGTGTAAACCTAATTTATCCACTGTGAGATCAATAAAGTATATCTAATAATTAGCAAATTAGCATTGTACCCATATCACTGAAATATAATGGAGACGAAACAGTGAACAGACTCACCAGCAGGAGGATGTTCCATGGATTATATGGCAAAAATGACCATAGAGCAGTTTTTAGGGTTTATAGAGAAATCTCTGAGGTTTTTAGCAAAAACGCCAACACAAGCCACAGCAGAGAGCATCGTGGAATACACCACAAAGACAAGATATTTAATGTTCAAAATGATTTATTGTTTTTGTGCAAATATTTCAATCAATCAATTTTTTTATATAGTACCAAATCACAACAAACAGTTGCCCCAAGGCAACACATTTCAAAAAAAGCTGGGACAGTGGTATGTTTACCACTGTGTTACATCACCTTTCCTTCTAATAACACTCAATAAGCGTTTGGGAACTGAGGACACTAATTGTTGAAGATTTGTAGGTGGAATTCTTTCCCATTCTTGCTCGATGTATGACTTCAGTTATTCAACAGTCCGGGGTCTCCGTTGTCATATTTTGCACTTCATAATGTGCCACACATTTTCAATAGGCGACAGGTCTGGACTGCAGGCAGGCCAGTCTAGTACCCGCACTCTTTTACTATGAAGCCACACTGTTGTAACACGTGCAGAATGTGGCTTGGCATTGTCTTGCTGAAATAAGCAGGGACGTCCCTGAAAAAGACGTTGCTTGGGTGGCAGCATGTGTTGCTCCAAAACCTGGATGTACCTTTCAGCATTGATGATGCCATCACAGATGTGTAAGTTGCCCATGCCATGGGCACTAACACACCCCCATACCATCACAGATGCTGGCTTTTGAATTTTGCGCTGGTAACAATCTGGATGGTCTGTTTCCTCTTTTATCCGGAGGACATGATGTCCATGATTTCTAAAAACAATTTGAAATGTGGAATCATCGGACCACAGCACACTTTTCCACTTTGCGTCTGTCCATTTCAAATGACTTCGGACCCTGAGAAGGCGGCGGCATTTCTGGATGTTGTTGATGTATGGCTTTCACTTTGCACTTTTAACTTGCACTTGTAGATGTAGCGATGAACTGTGTTAACTGACAATGGTTTTCTGATGTGTTCCTGAGCCCACGCAGCAAGATCCTTTACACAATGATATCGTTTTTTAATGCAGTGACACCTGAGGGATCAAAAGTCATGGGCATTCAGTGTTGGTTTTCAGCCTTGCTGCTTACGTGCAGAAAGTTGTACAGAAAGTTCTCTTCTGATTATATTATGGACTGCAGATGATGGAATCCAAAAGTCCTTGCAATTAAACACTGAGAAACATTGTTCTTAAACTGTTGGACTATTTTTTACTATTTTTTTATTTTTTACGCAGTTGTTCACAAAGTGGTGATCCTCATCCCATCTTTGCTTGTGAACGGCTGAGCCTTTTGGGGATGCTCCTTTTATACCCAATTATGAGACTCACAATTAGTGTCCTCAATTCCCCAATGCTTATTGAGAGTTGTTAGAAGGAAAGGTGATGTAACACAGGAAAATGCCTGACGCTGGCTCACAGATCTGGCAACTTGCTTCCAACGGATTGTTTGCTGTTGTGATACTCTTCTGAACTTTACACGGTTGTATACATTTCTTTTATCTCACAAGTGACTTTATCCCACAAGTGACTTCCAGTCCTGTTTCCAGGCTGAAACACCGGACTTTAGGGATAGGGGACTCTATCACCCAAAACATTCAGGTTACAGACGCTAGCTGATGTTAAATGTATTCCTGGGGCCAGAACTCGTGTTATTGCATCCCATTTTAGGGTGCTGATGCTGCAGAAGGGAAGACAGACTAAGGAACATGACATGAGATATAGTCACATAGCTATTCATGTCGGCACCAATGATGTCAGGATGAAGCACTCAGAGGTCACAAAAATGGACATAGAGAGGACTTCTGACCTTGACAGACAGATGTGTCGGCATAGATTAATAGTCTCTGGTTCCCTCCACTCCCGGGGTACTGATGAGGCATTTAGCAGGCTGAAATTGTTACATAGGTGGCTACCGCAATTTTGTAGACAGCAAGGCTTTAGCTTTATTGATAACTGGCCTTTGTTCTGGGGCCACCATCGCTTGCTGATGCCGGAAGGCCTCCACCCTACTGGGGAAGGTGCCGCCATCTTGTCTGCGAACATACGTAGATACAGCTCTACAGGGAAGATAACATTAGGAATTTACAGCAGGCCACAGAGAAGGTGATTAGTGCAGAAAATCCACTTATGGTGATAGTGCACTTTATCTGCCAGGGAGGGAAATTCAACAAGTTGAGACTGTGGCCTGCTTCAGGAGACATGTCCATAAAAATCATAGAGGGATATGGCCTGTTGGCTGTTCCAGCAATATCATGTGTCTGTTACCTACAACATGTGTGGAATGTCTCAAACCTAAACCTACTTCTAGGCATCTTATATATGCTACTCTGGAACCACCCCTAAATCCAAACAGTTCAAATGTCCACCCCACTGAGGTCCTTAGTCTGGGTCTCATTAACATACAATCACTGTCCTCAAAATCATTGTTGATTAATGATCTAATTATTGATCATCATTTAGATATGATTGGGTTATGTGAAATGTGGCTTAAATCTACAGCTGTCCTCCCCTTAAATGAGGCCTGCCCACCAGCATATATACATTTAGTCACATCCATCGTGATGTGAAGCAAGGCGGGGGTGTTGCTCTTATTTATAAATCTAGGTTTAGCTTATTAGCTGTTGGGGGTCACAAATATAACTCGTTTGAGCATCTGATTCTCTGCTCTGCTCAGGATATTATGCATTGCCAAGGTCAGAAGAATAAAAATCAGCTGTATTACTTTGTCACTGTATGTAGACCTCCTGGCACATATTCTGAATTCTTAAATGAATTTGGTGCATTCATCTCTAACTTGTCAACTAGTGCAGATAACATTCTGATCATTGGTGACTTTAATGTTCATATAAATAAGCCTTCTGATCCCCTCTGCAAATCATTTATGGAAATTGTGGATGCATTAGGATTTCGGCATTGCATTCAGGACTCAACGCACATTAGTGTAAATACCCTGGATCTGGTTCTCACACATGGTATTGCGATCACAAATATTGACATCATGCCTCTTACATCAGTGGTCTGTGATCACTCACTTATTAAGTTTACAGTTTCACGTCCGTGTTTAGTGGAACAACAACCTTATATATCACTATGGCAATGCATCAACTCCTCAACTAAGACTGAACTCAAAGATAGACTGCCTGATGCAGGGGTGCTCAAGTTCGGTCCTCGAGATCTATCTTCCTGACACTCTTAGTTGACTCCCTGCTCCAACACACCTGAATCCAATGAAAGACTCGTTAGCAGGCTTTTAATGGGTCTTTCATTGGATTCAGGTGTGTTGGAGCAGGGAGACAACTAAGAGTGTCAAGAAGGTAGATCTCGAGGACTGAACTTGAGAACCCCTGGCCTGATGTCTTAGCTTCACATTTGGGAAATACCCAATCAGCAGACAGTCTTGTGTATAGTTTAAACTCAGTGCTCAAAACTACGACATGATTGCGCCACCTGTGTTAAAACCGCACTCCCCCAAATCACAGTCACCTTGGTTCAGTGATTACCTGCGTGACCTCAAGCATAAGGCAAGAGGTCTAGAACGGAAATGGCATTGTTCAAAATTAGGAGTATTCCACCTTACATGGCGTGATGCTATCTTAGACTATAAGCATGAATTACTGGCTACAAAGTGGACCTATTACTCTGATTTGATCAACAAAAACAAGCATAACTCAAAGTTCATGTTTGACACAGTGGCAACACTTATTCATGGACAACCACCTGTAGTTCGGTCTCCTTTTACAGCACGAGATTTCCTGGATTACTTTGAGAAGAAAATAGAAGACATTAGGTGAGACATATCCCAGCATGCCTCAACCCAGCCACTACACCCTGCTTTTGAGGTGGGCACCGTTACTGGGGTATTACCTAGATTTAGAGAATTTGATAGTATCTCACTAGGCATGCTGACAAAATTCGTACCGTGAAGAGAAAGCACAACCTGCTTATTTGATCCTATACCAAAAAAAAACTGCTTAAGGACTTGTGGCCCACTCTTGGGCCGACTGTGCTGGAAATTATTAATCTTTCTTTAACTTCTGGATCTGTTCCTAAATGTTTCAAATCTGCAGTGATTAAACCATTACTTAAGGAACCTAATCTTGACCCTAGTGTATTGACAAACTATGAGCCGATATTAAATCTATTATTTTGCTCTAAATTTCTGGAAAAAGTGAGTGGTGTCACGGCAGCTCGTGGACTGTCCTATTGAGAATAATCTCTTTGAGCCACTGCAGTCTGCTTTTATAAAATATCATTCCACAGAGAAGGCTCTCACTAAAGTGGTGAATGATCTTCTGCTTACAATGGATTCCGATACCACTACAGTTGTGGTGCTGTTCGATCTCAGTGCTGCATTTCATACCGTGGATCATCATATTCTACTTGATAGGCTGGAAAATCATTTTGGGATTATTGAGAGTACTGACATCATACTTGACCAGTCATTTTCACTGTGATTTGTACAGTAACACTACCTTTAACCTTAGTGAGATGAAATTTGGGGTTCCACAGGGGTCCTTCTTAGGCCCCCTGCTTTTCTCCCTTTATATAGCACCCCTTGGGCACATATTATGGCATTTTGGGATTACCTTTCACTGCTATGCTGATGATACTCAGTTATACATGCCGATATCTGCTGGTAATCTCGTTCACATAAAATCCTTAGAAGATTGCCTAGCATCAGTGAGAAGTTGGATGTCTAGAAACCTCCTACTTTTAAGCTCTGATAAGACTATCAGAGTGGTATAACTCACAAACTCGTAGCTTAAAGCAGTAACCCGTAAGTTGGAGAGGAAATGGCGTCTCACTAATTTAGAAGATCTTCACTTAGCCTGGAAAAAGAGTCTGTTGCTCTATAAAAAAGCCCTCCGTAAAGCTAGGACATCTTTCTACTCATCACTAATTGAAGAAAATAAGAACAACCCCAGGTTTCTTTTCAGCACTGTAGCCAGGCTGACAAAGAGTCAGAGCTCTATTGAGCTGAGTATTCCATTAACTTTAACTAGTAATGACTTCATGACTTTCTTTGTTAACAAAATTTTAACTATTAGAGAAAAAATTACTCATAACCATCCCAAAGACGTATCGTTATCTTTGGCTGCTTTCAGTGATGCCGGTATTTGGTTAGACTCTTTCTCTCTGATTGTTCTGTCTGAGTTATTTTCATTAGTTACTTCATCCAAACCATCAACATGTCTATTAGACCCCATTCCTACCAGGCTGCTCAAGGAAGCCCTACCATTATTTAATGCTTCGATCTTAAATATGATCAATCTATCTTTGTTAGTTGGCTATGTACCACAGGCTTTTAAGGTGGCAGTAATTAAACCATTACTTAAAAAGCCATCACTTGACCCAGCTATCTTAGCTAATTATAGGCCAATCTCCAACCTTCCTTTTCTCTCAAAAATTCTTGAAAGGGTAGTTGTAAAACAGCTAACTGATCATCTGCAGAGGAATGGTCTATTTGAAGAGTTTCAGTCAGGTTTTAGAATTCATCATAGTACAGAAACAGCATTAGTGAAGGTTACAAATGATCTTCTTATGGCCTCAGACAGTGGACTCATCTCTGTGCTTGTTCTGTTAGACCTCAGTGCTGCTTTTGATACTGTTGACCATAAAATTTTATTACAGAGATTAGAGCATGCCATAGGTATTAAAGGCACTGCGCTGCGGTGGTTTGAATCATATTTGTCTAATAGATTACAATTTGTTCATGTAAATGGGGAATCTTCTTCACAGACTAAAGTTAATTATGGAGTTCCACAAGGTTCTGTGCTAGGACCAATTTTATTCACTTTATACATGCTTCCCTTAGGCAGTATTATTAGACGGTATTGCTTAAATTTTCATTGTTACGCAGATAATACCCAGCTTTATCTATCCATGAAGCCAGAGGACACACACCAATTAGCTAAACTGCAGGATTGTCTTACAGACATAAAGACATGGATGACCTCTAATTTCCTGCTTTTAAACTCAGATAAAACTGAAGTTATTGTACTTGGCCCCACAAATCTTAGAAACATGGTGTCTAACCAGATCCTTACTCTGGATGGCATTACCCTGACCTCTAGTAATACTGTGAGAAATCTTGGAGTCATTTTTGATCAGGATATGTCATTCAAAGCGCATATTAAACAAATATGTAGGACTGCTTTTTTGCATTTACGCAATATCTCTAAAATCAGAAAGGTCTTGTCTCAGAGTGATGCTGAAAAACTAATTCATGGCCTTGCCTTACAATATAAAGCGCCTTGGGGCAATTGTTTGTTGTGATTTGGCGCTATATAAAAAAAAAACTGATTGATTGATTGATTGATAGTTCTTGGTCCAGTGAGATATCGGGATCAATTTGGCCAGTTAACGCTCAGCCTAGGCGTGTGTCATACATCACATTGACAAAGTGAGGAACCTTGACTTAATTTTGATCCTGCATTGTCCTTTTACTTCCACATTAGAAATATTGTGAGGACTGCTTTCTTTCACCTGCAAAATATAGTGAAGATTCGTCCCATCCTGTCTATGGCTGATGCTGAGACCCTGATCCATGCGTTTATTTCTTCTAGATTGGACTACTGCAATGTTCTATTTTCTGGTTTACCGCAGTCTAGCATTAGGGCTCTCCAATTGGTTCAAAATGCTGCTGCCAGACTTTCGACACGAAGCAGAAAATTCGACCACATTACACCCATTTTGGCATCCCTTCACTGACTTCCTGTCCCAGTGAGATCAGATTTTAAGGTTCTGCTACTCGTCTATAAAATTATTCACAGACTGCCACCTCCCTACTTAGCTGACCTAATTAAACTTTATGTACTCGCCCGGGCTGTGCGTTCTCAGGGTGCAGGACTACTTTGTGTCCTTAGGGTGAATAAGAAGTCTGCAGGTCATAGAGCTTTCTCTTATTGTGCCCCTGTTCTGTGGAATGATCTCCCTGCATCAATAAAACAGTCAGATTCTGTGGAGACTTTCAAGTCCAGACTTAAGACGCACTTATTTTCCCTTTCATATGGCTAGCATACTGGTATAGTTTTGTTTTATGCTTTTTACTCTTTTAATTCATGTTATTAGTAAATGCAGCGTGCCGCGGCATCAACTTTACCTAAATTCTGGGTCTTTTAGTGAAGCTTAGGGCTAGTGGCTTGCGATCACCTTAGTATTTCCTGTCTTTCTTGTTGTTTAATGCTGGGCAATTATACTGTATTTCTTGTCTTTCTGATGCCTGATTCTGTTTTTTTCTCTCTGTTTAAGGTGCAGCTCCATCCAGAGATGGGAGTTGCATTTGTGTTGGCAACCCTCCTGTCCTGTCCATGTTGTAGGCATCCATTTCAAAATTATCAAATATTTGCACAAAAACAATAAAGTTTATCAGTTTGAACATTAAATATCTTGTCTTTGTGGTGTTTTCAATTGAATATAATTTGAAGAGGATTTGCAAATCATTGTATTCTGTTTTTATTTACATTTTACACATTGTCCCAACTTCATTGGAATTAGGGTTTTAAAAAGGAAATGTCCCATGAAAATAAAAGCACAACAGGAAGTAGGGGCGCTAATTCATGTGGGTTACACTTCCCCCCCGATCCCATGCACATCCTCAAACATGGTCCAGGCTTGCAACGGACAGGTGATGGACTGGGAGGAGGACCCATGTCATCCTCAAGCTCCTGAAGAACAAAGGTAAATGCCAAATTTAGGCCATGGAACAAGCTTTGTATGCTCTCTAGTAAGGAATGGCTTGGTCGAGAATATTGCAAACGATGAGGTAGCCAAGCTAATCAGTGGTTTAACTTGGCCTTCAGGCTTGATGGTATAAACGGGAAAGGTCACCAGCTTTCTCCACCATAATATACACATTAGCTTCCCAGTGGTTGGCCAGCTTCTGTTTTCCCTCTCAGCCAGACATTTCTCACAGATAAGTCAGATGGAGAGACATGTCGATCGAACATGGTCTTGTTTTGTTCCATCACCTTCTCAGAATTGGTCATGGCAAGTTGGCAGCTTTCTTGAAGGTGTGCCTTGAGATCTTGGACATACTGTGAATGAGAAGTGGTTGTGGTGTTCTCTTTCAGCGGCAGTCCAAAGGCAAGATCAACAGGTAAGCGAGGTTGTCAGCCAAACATAAGCTCGTAAAGAGAAAACCCAGTTATGTCATTTTTAGTGCAGTTATATGCAAGCACGAGCGGTTTAACAAAATCTCGCCAGCGACATTTGTTTCCTTTGGTGAAGGTTCCAAGCATATTTAACAGTGTTCTGTTAAATCCTTCCACTGGATTCCCTCTGGGATGATAGGGCATCGTTCGTACTTTGTGGATACCTGCAATGTCACACAGCTCCTTGATCATACGGGATATGAAATCAATCAATAAATCAATCAATTTTTTTATATAGCACCAAATCACAACAAACAGTTGCCCCAAGGCGCTTTATATTGTAAGGCAAGGCCATACAATAATTATGTAAAACCCCAACGGTCAAAACGACCCCCTGTGAGCAAGCACTTGGCTACAGTGGGAAGGAAAAACTCCCTTTTAACAGGAAGAAACCTCCAGCAGAACCAGGCTCAGGGAGGGGCAGTCTTCTGCTGGGACTGGTTGGGGCTGAGGGAGAGAACCAGGAAAAAGACATGCTGTGGAGGGGAGCAGAGATCGATCACTAATGATTAAATGCAGAGTGGTGCATACAGAGCAAAAAGAGAAAGAAACAGTGCATCATGGGAACCCCCCAGCAGTCTACGTCTATAGCAGCATAACTAAGGGATGGTTCAGGGTCACCCAATCCAGCCCTAACTATAAGCTTTAGCAAAAAGGAAAGTTTTAAGCCTAATCTTAAAAGTAGAGAAGGGTGTCTGTCTCCCTGATCTGAATTGGGAGCTGGTTCCACAGGAGAGGAGCCTGAAAGCTGAAGGCTCTGCCTCCCATTCTACTCTTACAAACCCTAGGAACTACAAGTAAGCCTGCAGTCTGAGAGCAAAGCGCTCTATTGGGGTGATATGGTACTACGAGGTCCCTAAGATAAGATGGGACCTGATTATTCAAAACCTTATAAGTAAGAAGAAGAATTTTAAATTCTATTCTAGAATTAACAGGAAGCCAATGAAGAGAGGCCAATATGGGTGAGATATGCTCTCTCCTTCTAGTCCCCGTCAGTACTCTAGCTGCAGCATTTTGAATTAACTGAAGGCTTTTTAGGGAACTTTTAGGACAACCTGATAATAATGAATTACAATAGTCCAGCCTAGAGGAAATAAATGCATTAATTAGTTTTTCAGCATCACTCTGAGACAATACCTTTCTGATTTTAGAGATATTGCGTAAATGCAAAAAAGCAGTCCTACATATTTGTTTAATATGCGCTTTGAATGACATATCCTGATCAAAAATGACTCCAAGATTTCTCACAGTATTACTAGAGGTCAGGGTAATGCCATCCAGAGTAAGGATCTGGTTAGACACCATGTTTCTAAGATTTGTGGGGCCAAGTACAATAACTTCAGTTTTATCTGAGTTTAAAAGCAGGAAATTAGAGGTCATCCATGTCTTTATGTCTGTAAGACAATCTTGCAGTTTAGCTAATTGGTGTGTGTCCTCTGGCTTCATGGATAGATAAAGCTGGGTATCATCTGCG
This sequence comes from Thalassophryne amazonica, assembly GCF_902500255.1. Taxonomy (NCBI): domain Eukaryota; kingdom Metazoa; phylum Chordata; class Actinopteri; order Batrachoidiformes; family Batrachoididae; genus Thalassophryne; species Thalassophryne amazonica. Next base: position 8,320,789 of record NC_047111.1, on the reverse strand, counting down.
TAACAATGAAAATTTAAGCAATACCGTCTAATAATACTGCCTAAGGGAAGCATGTATAAAGTGAATAAAATTGGTCCTAGCACAGAACCTTGTGGAACTCCATAATTAACTTTAGTCTGTGAAGAAGATTCCCCATTTACATGAACAAATTGTAATCTATTAGACAAATATGATTCAAACCACCGCAGCGCAGTGCCTTTAATACCTATGGCATGCTCTAATCTCTGTAATAAAATTTTATGGTCAACAGTATCAAAAGCAGCACTGAGGTCTAACAGAACAAGCACAGAGATGAGTCCACTGTCCGAGGCCATAAGAAGATCATTTGTAACCTTCACTAATGCTGTTTCTGTACTATGATGAATTCTAAAACCTGACTGAAACTCTTCAAATAGACCATTCCTCTGCAGATGATCAGTTAGCTGTTTTACAACTACCCTTTCAAGAATTTTGGAGAGAAAAGGAAGGTTGGAGATTGGCCTATAATTAGCTAAGATAGCTGGGTCAAGTGATGGCTTTTTAAGTAATGGTTTAATTACTGCCACCTTAAAAGCCTGTGGTACATAGCCAACTAACAAAGATATATTGATCATATTTAAGATCGAAGCATTAAATAATGGTAGGGCTTCCTTGAGCAGCCTGGTAGGAATGGGGTCTAATAAACATGTTGATGGTTTGGATGAAGTAACTAATGAAAATAACTCAGACAGAACAATCGGAGAGAAAGAGTCTAACCAAATACCGGCATCACTGAAAGCAGCCAAAGATAACGATACGTCTTTGGGATGGTTATGAGTAATTTTTTCTCTAATAGTTAAAATTTTATTAGCAAAGAAAGTCATGAAGTCATTACTAGTTAAAGTTAATGGAATACTCAGCTCAATAGAGCTCTGACTCTTTGTCAGCCTGGCTACAGTGCTGAAAAGAAACCTGGGGTTGTTCTTATTTTCTTCAATTAGTGATGAGTAGAAAGATGTCCTAGCTTTACGGAGGGCTTTTTTATAGAGCAACAGACTCTTTTTCCAGGCTAAGTGAAGATCTTCTAAATTAGTGAGACGCCATTTCCTCTCCAACTTACAGGTTATCTGCTTTAAGCTACGAGTTTGTGAGTTATACCACGGAGTCAGACACTTCTGATTTAAAGCTCTCTTTTTCAGAGGAGCTACAGCATCCAAAGTTGTCTTCAATGAGGATGTAAAACTATTGACGAGATACTCTATCTCCCTTACAGAGTTTAGGTAGCTACTCTGCACTGTGTTGGTATATGGCATTAGAGAACATAAAGAAGGAATCATATCCTTAAACCTAGTTACAGCGCTTTCTGAAAGACTTCTAGTGTAATGAAACTTATTCCCCACTGCTGGGTAGTCCATCAGAGTAAATGTAAATGTTATTAAGAAATGATCAGACAGAAGGGAGTTTTCAGGGAATACTGTTAAGTCTTCTATTTCCATACCATAAGTCAGAACAAGATCTAAGATATGATTAAAGTGGTGGGTGGACTCATTTACTTTTTGAGCAAAGCCAATAGAGTCTAATAATAGATTAAATGCAGTGTTGAGGCTGTCATTCTCAGCATCTGTGTGGATGTTAAAATCGCCCACTATGATTATCTTATCTGAGCTAAGCACTAAGTCAGACAAAAGGTCTGAAAATTCACAGAGAAACTCACAGTAACGACCAGGTAGACGATAGATAATAACAAATAAAACTGGTTTTTGGGACTTCCAATTTGGATGGACAAGACTAAGAGACAAGCTTTCAAATGAATTAAAGCTCTGTCTGGGTTTTTGATTAATTAATAAGCTGGAATGGAAGATTGCTGCTAATCCTCCGCCCCGGCCCGTGCTACGAGCATTCTGACAGTTAGTGTGACTCGGGGGTGTTGACTCATTTAAACTAACATATTCATCCTGCTGTAACCAGGTTTCTGTAAGGCAGAATAAATCAATATGTTGATCAATTATTATATCATTTACCAACAGGGACTTAGAAGAGAGAGACCTAATGTTTAATAGACCACATTTAACTGTTTTAGTCTGTGGTGCAGTTGAAGGTGCTATATTATTTTTTCTTTTTGAATTTTTATGCTTAAATAGATTTTTGCTGGTTATTGGTGGTCTGGGAGCAGGCACCGTCTGTACGGGGATGGGGTAATGAGGGGATGGCAGGGGGAGAGAAGCTGCAGAGAGGTGTGTAAGACTACAACTCTGCTTCCTGGTCCCAACCCTGGATAGTCACGGTTTGGAGGATTTAAGAAAATTGGCCAGATTTCTAGAAATGAGAGCTGCTCCATCCAAAGTGGGATGGATGCCGTCTCTCCTAACAAGACCAGGTTTTCCCCAGAAGCTTTGCCAATTATCTATGAAGCCCACCTCATTTTTTGGACACCACTCAGACAACCAGCAATTCAAGGAGAACATGCGGCTAAACATGTCAGTCCCGGTCTGATTGGGGAGGGGCCCAGAGAAAACTACAGAGTCCGACATTGTTTTTGCAAAGTTACACACCTATTTAATGTTAATTTTAGTGACCTCCGATTGGCGTAACCGGGTGTCATTACTGCCGACGTGAATTACAATCTTACCAAATTTACGCTTAGCCTTAGCCAGCAGTTTCAAATTTCCTTCAATGTCGCCTGCTCTGGCCCCCGGAAGACAATTGACTATGGTTGCTGGTGTCGCTAACTTCACATTTCTCAAAACAGAGTCGCCAATAACCAGAGTTTGATCCTCGGCGGGTGTGTCGTCGAGTGGGGAAAAACGGTTAGAGATGTGAACGGGTTGGCGGTGTACACGGGGCTTCTGTTTAGGGCTACGCTTCCTCCTCACAGTCACTCAGTCAGCCTGCTTTCCCGGCTGCTCGGGATCTGCCAGGGGGGAACTAACGGCTGCTAAGCTACCTTGGTCCGCACCGACTACAGGGGCCTGGCTAGCTGTAGAATTTTCCACGGTGCGGAGCCGAGTCTCCAATTCGCCCAGCCTGGCCTCCAAAGCTACGAATAAGCTACACTTATTACAAGTACCGTTACTGCTAAAGGAGGCCGAGGAATAACTAAACATTTCACACCCAGAGCAGAAATGTGCGGGAGAGACAGGAGAAGCCGCCATGCTAAATCGGCTAAGAGCTAGTAGCTACGCTAACCTAGCGGATTCCTAAAAACACGCAAAGTGAATAATGTGTAAATAATTTAGAGGTGATTCAGCAGAAGGAGTGCTTTAGTTAAGGCACGTAAAGATTACACTGGGAAACAAATCGTAATCTAGATAACTAGATCAGTCTAACTGCGCAGATTAAACAGCTAACAGATACAGCAAAACACCGCTGTGCTCCGGAACAGGAAGTGATACAATACCGCAGTGAGAGCCAACCACCAGACCTCATCATCCAGATCTTGATCACTGTGTAGCCACTCCGGGATGCCATAGTGGACGAGAAAATTTTCTCATAGGCATTTGGCAATGGTGCAGGCTTTTTGATTCGGTGTGGGCATCGCTACGGCATACTTTGTGAAGTGATCCGTGATCACTAGGATGACCTTCACTTGGCGGTCTGGCTCCAGAGACAAGATGTCCATACGCACCAGTTCTAATGGACAAGATGTTTTTATGATTAGAAGCAGTGCAGCGCATTCTGACAAGGCTTTCCCTTTTATACAACCTTTGCAGGTTCTGACCTTGATGGCAAAATCAATGGACATTTTTGGCCAGAAAAATTGAGAACAGACCAAGTCTGATGTCCTCTCCATCCCAAGTTGGCCCATGTGATCATGGAGCTGGAACAGCACCATGGCTCAACACTCCTCCGGTAACACCAACTGATAGGTGACTCCACTTTCAATCTGCCTCTTCCTCACAAGAACCTTGTCTTGGCGCTCCAACTTCTTGATCTCTCGTAAGAGTAGAGGCAGCTCAGGGAGTTTGTCCCTCAAAATCATGTGGCAGACACTCTCTTCTCTCTAATCGAGCAATCACATGTTCAATGATGGGATCTGCGCGCTATTTTTCAGCAAGATCAGCAGGAGAGAAATGAGGAAACACCAAAGAGGCAAATTGCGTATCATCTGCAAAGCTCCAGGGACAGTGGACATTGACAGGACTAGGGCAGCTGCGGGATAGATGGCGTTTGACAAATTTGAGGACTCTCTTTTGTTCTTTCCTTGACACCACATCATCTGGAAGCTCAGAGTAGGAATGGCGGGATAACCCATCAGCGTCGGCATTTTGTGTTCCAGCTCTGTACACTATTTTGAAATTGAAAGTAGACAGAGTGGAGAGCCATCGGTACCTAGTGCCATCCAATTTTGCTGAAGTCAAAAGATAGGTGAGGGGGTTGCTGTCTGTTACAACAGTGAACTGAGCCCTGTACAAATAGTCCATGAACGTCTCAGTGACTGCCCATTTGAGCATGAGGAACTCCAGTTTACATGCAGCATAGTTGGATTTGCTCCTTGACAGGCCTCTGCTTACGTATGCAACAACCTGATTCCTTCCATCATGCTCCTGGTAAAGGACTGTCCCAAGGCCAGTGGAACTGGCTTCTGTATGCAAAACATACGGTTGGCGGGGGTTTGCGAAGGCAAGGACTGGAGCAGAGGTAAGTTTCTGGATGGTGTTATCAAAGGCCTGTTGATGTGCTGGAGTCCACCGGGCACCAAAAAGTTTTTTCAGATTCAGGTAGTTAGTTGGCTTCACTGTTGGTTTGAGCTTCTTCTGACTGGGTGGATAGCCAGTGGTGAGGTCATGTAATGACTTTATGATGGTCGAGTAGTCTCGTACAAACCGCTGATAATACCCATCAAATCTGAGGAATGATCTCAATTCCTTGAAGTTGTTGGGAACTGGCCTTGTGGCGAGTGCAGCAGTTTTCTCAGGCTCCATCTGAACACCAGTTTGGGAAATGACATGACCCACGTACTTCAGAGAGGTCTGGCAGAAGACACACTTCTCCACAGAGAGTTTCAAGCCAAAGTCTTTGAGCCGATGAAGGACTCTCATCAATCTCCGTTTGTTCCGTTTCGGCGCATTGGTTACCCCTTGAGGCATTCGACTGAACTCAAAAAATCCAAGCGGGCACACAAAAGCAGTCCTGGATTTATCTCTTTTGTCCATCTCGAATTGATAATACTCAGACTTGAGATTGAGAACCGCAAACCATTTTAATCCTGACAGAGCCGTAAATGCATCCTCCAACTGTGGTAGAGCGCAAGCATCCTAGATAGTTTGCAAGTTCAAGTTTCTGTAATCGATACAGAGACGTACACTGCCATTCTTTTTCCGGAGAATCTGACTCACGGATCACTCCCGACTGAAGCAGCTCTTGTAAATGCATCCGGACGGCATCAACATCCTGAGGATGGATGGGTCTTAGCCGTTAATTGAATGGACTGGGATCTGACAGCTTGATTTGGTGTTTAACAGCGTCAGTCCTGCCGAAAACAAGATCATTCTTGGCGAAGACTTCAGGAATGTCGTTCAACTTCTTAATAATTCATTCCTTCCACCATGGAGGCAAGGGAGATTCTCCAAAATGATACTGCAATGGCAATGGTGGTAGCTCTACAGGCTGGAGGGATGATGGGACTCTGGCATTTTGCTTGTTTATGAATGCTCAAACGACACTGATCTCTATCGCAGCCTGGGATGGAAAGGTGACTGCATGCATCGACTCATTTGTTATCAGAACAGACAGATAGCAAGGCATGTGTTTCGGTAAGTCCATGAGACAGCTTTTCACCATTAGACCACCAGGGAGTGCATTTGAAGATAGGTGTATGATGATGGCAGACCTTTCATCTTGCAGGAACCGAGCGGCAAACAGAACCTCCGGGACAACAGTTTTGCCAGGCAGAATGGTTTTTGGCTTTTTTGGTTTTTCACCATGCAGTGTAAGAAGAGCTTGATGGTCGTTGGTACTCTGGCCATGACTTTGCTGCAAGATTTTAATAATAGCTATATAGCCATACGCAGAAGGCAAGTCAAAAGCTGAATCAGTGTCGAGACGCTGGGTGTATGCAATGTCCAAGGCATTTGTGCCAATCAGTACAACAGGCTCAGTCTTTTTCAGGTCTGGTACTACCAGGGTGAGAGTGTCCACAGTTATTTTTTGGCCGAGGAAGTCAGATGGAAATGTCAAGGTCAGTTCAATGTATCCAATATACGGCACAGCTTCACCATTTGCTCCTTCAACCTCCAGCAACTTTTCCAGGCGTTTTATTTCTTGGTCACTCAGGTGAGTGTTGTAGAAAGAGTGTGGTACTGTAGTCACTTGGGAACCACTATCAAGGAGGCCGCTGAAGGCTTACTTGTAGTTCCTAGGGTTTGTAAGAGTAGAATGGGAGGCAGAGCCTTCAGCTTTCAGGCTCCTCTCCTGTGGAACCAGCTCCCAATTCAGATCAGGGAGACAGACACCCTCTCTACTTTTAAGATTAGGCTTAAAACTTTCCTTTTTGCTAAAGCTTATAGTTAGGGCTGGATCAGGTGACCCTGAACCATCCCTTAGTTATGCTGCTATAGACGTAGACTGCTGGGGGGTTCCCATGATGCACTGTTTCTTTCTCTTTTTGCTCTGTATGCACCACTCTGCATTTAATCATTAGTGATCGATCTCTGCTCCCCTCCACAGCATGTCTTTTTCCTGGTTCTCTCCCTCAGCCCCAACCAGTCCCAGCAGAAGACTGCCCCTCCCTGAGCCTGGTTCTGCTGGAGGTTTCTTCCTGTTAAAAGGGAGTTTTTCCTTCCCACTGTAGCCAAGTGCTTGCTCACAGGGGGTCGTTTTGACCGTTGGGGTTTTACATAATTATTGTATGGCCTTGCCTTACAATATAAAGCGCCTTGGGGCAACTGTTTGTTGTGATTTGGCGCTATATAAAAAAATTGATTGATTGATTGATTGATACCTTTGACTGGTAGTGTATGCTGAAGTAAGTTATGGTAGATGGAATAATAATGGGTTGAACTAATATTAAGTTACCTCTCTTATCCGTGGTTGCCAGATGTGGTCAGTTTTGAATGGAAGACTCCAGTTACCATAAATCTCCTCTGTGGAACAATGAAACAAGAGGACAGTATGACAAATCCATGGATGAGTGAGGAAAGGATGAAAAAAAGGCAGCCAGTGCAATCAAAAGAATGAAAATACTTCAATGCTGCTGATGTCACACCTTGAGATCTGCAAAATGCTAAAGTGCTTAAAAACACTCAAAGGTTTAACAAGGTCATATTTGTTCCACCATTTAATTAGTTTTACTTCAAGTTCATATATGGTTTTAAAGTCTTATCATGATATACTGTGTTTCATTGATTGTACACGTCCTGTAACTATCTTGTTAGTATCAGTTTGCTAGCATTTGCTCACATTACTCCACAGTTGCTCAAAGCAGTCTTACATGGTAGTTGTGAAAGTTATTTAAAGTTAATTCCTGTACAAAGGCGCGACTCAGTTGAGTGATGTTGGAAAAGTGAATGGCTCAGTTAAAAAGGCCTGTCCATATTTTAGAGAGACGTATTACTGATAACATTAAGACTCTGTCAGCTACAGTGCTCGTTAGCACTAGCTTCGACTTATTGGCGCACCACCATTTTCACACTGAACCCATGTGTAAGAATGCATGCAAAACCTGACCAAAGGTGCTTTATCACGTTACCCAGCACCTCTTGGAAAGATACCCTGCCCTATATAAGACAAATATTATAAATAATCTTTTTTTTCCCTTCTGTGGGATATTTTGAAGATTTTGACCTGTATTAACTGATGCAGAAAAATTGATTCAGCTAGAATTGATCACACATAGTCATGTCTTATTTTTCTGTTTTCCACAAACCTTTATCAGAAGTTGTTAAATGGTTCCGAATGTTGCTTCAAGAGATTTTACCAGAAGAAAATTCAACTATATGACATTCACTGGCTTCCTGTTCATGTGAGGTTGGATTTTAAAAAACATAAAATCCTAAATGGACTATTGACTTCTTATCTAGCAGGCAGGCTTGGGGAGTAACGGAATACATGTAACGACGTTACGTAATTAGGATACAAAAAAAAGTTACTGTATTCCACTACAGTTACAGAAAAAAAGACGTATTCAGATTATAGGTATATTTAGTAAAAATGGGGATTAGTTCGCAGGATTACAATTTTAATGCATTTTATGATATTATCCAGGGTTGTAGCTAGACTTGCGTTACGGCCTGTTACGCTATAATTTTGGACCGTTACGCTTATTTTGGACCGTTACGATTTTCAATACAGCGTCTGTAATCAACCGTTCCTGCAGCGATACTTCAGTTTGAAGCGTGAATTGAAGCAATGCCTCGATTCAAGTGGCTCGTGGCTCTTTGATTTGCTGCTCTTCAGAAGCGGTAAGTCTGCTTCTTCACCCCTCTGAAAGCCATTAAAATATCATGAGTCACTTTTGTGTGGATTAAAGTCACTAACTGGGACTCTGGTCTTGTTGCAGTCGAAAAATGAGAATCAGCCTCCGTTTTGTCACAGCTTCAAATGCTGTGCAGCTCTCTGACTCTGTCTCTCTGAGACAGAGTTTGCTCGGAATTAATAACTTCAAAACGAATCGCCACTTTAAATAAAATGACACCTCTTACAAACTTTGCAATACAGACAATAAACTACAATCGACTAAAACGTTTTTCCTCCCAAAATAAAACGTCTTGCATTCTTTATAAACCTGACCTGCAGCACATCTGCAAGAGCTGCAGCTCATATGTATGGAAATACAATCATGCCAATAATAATGTCTGAAAGGAAATGCTTTTGACAAAAACTAACAGATTTTATTTCTGTTTATGTCCAGAGATCAAGGATCCACCATGTAGAGTTTATTATGTCGAGAGTTTAAGGATCCAGCAACCAATTTCATATTTATTTACTTTAAGACTCAATAAAAAGTTGTTCAATTTCAACTTAATCAGCTTACAGAGCACCAAATTACAACAAAAGCCGTCTCAAGACACGTCACACAGAACAGTTCAACATAAAAAAATTAAAATAAATTAAAAAAAAAAAAATCCAAATACCTAAATAAACACAGAAGCAAAAGAATAAAACATAACAAAATAAAAACTACTCATAAGAAAGAGAATAAAAATAGGTTTTAAGTCTTGACTTAAAAATGTCCACTGGCTAACCCAGAATGAGATTGCCCACTCAACAATCATCCCCAGCCTTCTGGACATGATGAAGGGACTTGGGCTGTCATACCTGGCTTTTCCCCTTTGGGTACCCCTAGAATGGCCAATTTTTAGCTTGAATTTTCAAAAGCTTGCCCCCCTTCCGCACACCCCCCCCCGGTCGCTTCGCTCCCTCGACATTACCACTAACGCTAAAATTTAATCCTCACTAGAACCCTGTTATCTGCATATAATATTTTTTTTTCTTTGAAACGAAAACATCCCTTCATGAACAGCGACATGACGTCTCCTAACCAGGCAAAATATTGATGAAGTACCCAAATGTTAATGCATTTTCAATGGAGATCCGCGACTGGACACACTCAGAAAAATTATCGCAAAATACGTGTTAAAAAATTCCGTTTTGACCTGGATATTGAGCCAGTAAAATTAAATTGCATTAAATTATGTCATGAAAGTATTAAACTTACTCTGACACACACATTCCCAAATATTAGTGTTGACAGTTACACGGACCTGCGCTGTTCAAGCTGCTGAGCTGCTGCTGTTAAACGCAGCGTGGCTCCTAAAAACCATTACAATACATTTATATATGTATATATATTATATTTTTACACAACTATCCTTTATTGACCGAGTTTCATTCATGAAGTCAGTGGTGTGGATACACATCTCTATGTGTGGGTGTGACTCTGAGCGGCACAGCGCAGGTCATTATAATCTCATTATTTTAAGGTGCAAATTAAAAAAAATCCCCAGTCTTGTCGAACAATTTTAATCACTAACGACAAGTATTTTAACTAGACTTTGGTGTAGCAGTGGAAAATTCATAAAATAAATTATTATTATATTAAATTATATTATAAATTCATAAAATATCAACTAGACATAAGTGAAGAGTTAATGGTCCGTGTCATCGGGCAACACAGGTACAGCAGGAAACATACAGCTGTTTATCATCCAAATATCACGAACAAAGTGACAAGAAGAACCAAAACCACTTACTTATAGAAGGAAATATTGTCTCCCTTGTTCCTCCGTTTGTGGCTTTGCCAACATGTGCAGCTTTCCGGCATATTCCACCTGTTTCTTGAACTTCTATGCACGCAAATCACTAACTTGCCCTGAATTAAAATGGCGATCACACCTCCTTACTGACAGGATTTACTTAATGGTTTTCATTATGCTTTTGTTCTTATTTTGAAACTTTAACAAGTGGACTGACATGTTAAACATGGTGCGAATTTACTGAAGAAGTAGTAGACTTTTTTGTTTTGTTTTGTATATTGTTCTGCAAGCCACTTTTAATTACAAATTCATCCGCACACCACCTGAGTTTTCATTATCCTTCATTTGTTTGGCATTTTTTGATGAAAATTTAGCAGGTGAACACTGGGTGTGTTTAAAACAATATTGTGGGTGCTCTTAATTCATAGTGTGAAGTAAAACAGAGCATGCCATGTAAAAGAAACAGCTTTATTTTTGCTTAATAAACTGTACAATGTAGTCAAGTGTTGTGTGGGCCGCCAGAAGAGGAGGTACTGCTGGCCCACCACCAGAGGGCACCCTGTCTGGAGTGCGGGCTCCAGGCACCAGAGGGCGCAGCCGCCTCACAGGAGCAGCCAGGGTGACAGCTGTCACGCATCACCCGCAACAGCTGTTACCAATCATCTGATCGGCAGGAGTACATCAGCAGGACGACGTCTCCACCTCTTTGCCGAGATATCGTTTCTACCGAGAAGGTAACGTACTCTGCTAGCTAATTAACAGTGATCTTTGTAACTTGTGCATTACTCTGAGAGAACTTCCCAACGAGAGGTGGAGGTAGCTTACCTGTCGTTCGGATTCCTGGGTGCGAACGCGCCCTCTTTTAACTGTTCTTTATTCCTCGCCAGCAGTACCAGGTCCGACACGCGGAGGCAGTGGCCACCTGGGAGTTCGGGACTTGGCGGCTCCAGTATTCTCGGGGTCTGGTGGCGGAGGAAACCGTGTGGTTCCGGTTCTACTTTGGAGAGGTGTCTCCTATCTTCGAGCCTGCCCACACGACACCTGTGTTAATTTGACTTTGTCCCTTTATTGTGATCTGTTGTCCTTGTTGTGCGTATTCACAACAGTAAAGTGTGTTATTTGACCTATTCCATTGTCCGTTCATTTGCGCCCCCTGTTGTGGGTCCAGGTATTTACACTTTCCCAACAGTCAAGACTATCTTTAGTTTCTTTTGTCTGTATTAGCATATTTGATATTGGAGTAATCCAGAAGTAATTGAAAGTAATCAAATTACATTACTTTAATATTATGGTGTAACTGTATCGGAATACATTTTTAAAGTAACCCTCCCAACCCTGCTGGCAGGTCTAATTAATCCGACCTGTGTTCTGCATTCTTGTGATGCAGGGTTACTGTGAGTTCTAAAGGTAAAGAAAACATCAGCAGGCAATAGCCCCTTTCTTATACTTTGCCTTTTTTGTGGAATAGTCTGCCCATTGAGATAAAACTACCTTTTGTTCCCTCAAACTTAAAAATAACTTGTACTTTGTTGCATTGAATCATTCTGTTGCATAATCATGGTGGCCTAGTGCAATTGCTTACAAAAGAGAAAGTTGGTTGAATTGCACATGAAGTGCGCATGAAGCAGGAATCGTATGCAATACGTGTAAAATCGTAACTGTGTCTAATGCCTCGTACACCTGTTGCTACAGCTATTTACACACACCAGTGACTGAAAGACAGAGTGTGGCTGTGTGAGCCCATTCGTACCCTCTCACAGCAGGTGTTGGCCAAATTCCAGGTGACACATACAGACATCTAACACCACTAGCATGGCACTTAGAAAATGTGTGGCCATTTGCACTGTTAACACGACAACAGTCAGCAGACGATCACTGTTGGGCTGGATCTGAAATTTGTCTAAGTGCCCCATGAGTGTGACTTTGGTGTGTGCGCTGAACTGACAGGGGGTGTGGCTGCTGACAGGAACGGCTGCAGAGATCTGTGGTTCTGGACGTCACTGTGAGAACACGTACTGTGTTTAGACATGAGCTAACAACTGTCCACTGTGATGCATGTGTGTCTGCTTGCTGTCATCACATGGACATACATAAAAACATATATCGCTGTGGCAATGGGCTTCAGCGAGCGCACGCCACGCACACTGACAGGCTGCTCCAGGTGACACGGACTGTCAGATCATAACACGCAACGAGCAATCTGAATATCACGTCACCCAGTTGAGCTCTGTTCCACATGACGCGGTGTCTGTTCTGCAGCGCGCTGTCCACAAGACACGCGTGTCGGGCAGGACACGCACATGGGGATGGATGGACACGCAGCCAGCAGATGTGGACATTATAAAAGCGCACTGCTTCTCATTCATGTCATTTCATGTGGCTTTATTTTTTTAAATACGTCCATGTCCTTCTTGATATCAAGCATTTTTCCACATCTTTCACAGGAGATGTTTCTGTGAAAGATGTGGAACGTTTCTGACTGGCAATCAGAGCTTTTGGAAAGTGCAATTTCAAATTCCATGGATGGCATGTATTTTTTATTTTTTTACTTTCACTGCAGCTGTGCGATATGGTTACACATCGCGCAGCTGCTCACACTGTGTTCCCGTGTGCACGAACCGTTGCAGTGGCATCATGCATGCCTGCCCTTGTGGTTCGCTCATACGAGCTGTTTCGCCATGAGTTGCCCTGAACTGTACTTATTCGTACTATGTGTGAAGGGGCCCTAATGTGGAGTTGCATTAAGAAGGGGATCCAGTGTAAAGCTTGTGTCAAACCATCATGTAAATCTGCTGTGGCAATCAAAGGCTTTAAGCTTTAAGAACTTAAGTTATATTGAACCCCTCACTTGCTTCTACTGGACCCATCATCCGTAGAGAAGCATTCAGTCTTATCTAAGACAAATTCCTGGGTGTGTTAGCAAAGCATATCAGTCTGATTCGCTGAGTGAGGAGCTGCACTTATGCAGAATTACAATCAGATCCTAACCAAGGATGAACAGCACCACCTGCTGCAAGTTGTTGAGTGGCATCGATGTCAGTTCCCGGAGGTGAGGAAAATCAGAAACAAAGGCCCTGTGACTGTTTGTTTTCACCAGATAGGTGGACAGTGACATGTAGTACTTTCTTATCTCTCCTGTATGGTCAGTTAAAGGAGAAAGGATTGTTGTTTCAATTTGTATTTCATTTGTGAACAGGTACACTACTATTGCTGGTTTGCCCTAATATGCTCAACCACTGCAATGTGGCAGTGGTTAGAATAGTTGTATCGAAATAAAATTTTGCATAAAACATCTCATCAAGATTTTGTCAGGAAGCACCTTAAGAAAGTAACATTTTACTTTTGGCATCCCGTAGAGGACCACCCTACTGTACACTGAAAAAAAATATATAAATGCAACACTTTTATTTTTGCTCCCACTTTTCATGAGCTGAACTCAAAGATCTAAAACATTTTCTATATACACAAAAGGCCCATATCTTTCAAATATTGTTCACAAATCTGTCTAAATCTGTTGAACAAAAAAGGAGAGTTCTCTGCGCTTCTGTACAGCACTAAAAATCTGGTGTAACCAGATAGGACTAACTTGTAAAAGAGAAAAGCAACTGGTGCAACACAGAAGTACGAGGTCTGTTAGAAAATATCGGACCTTTTTATTTTTTGCAAAAACCATATGGATTTGAATCACGTGTGATTGCATCAGCCAAGCTTGAACCTTTGTGCGCATGCGTGAGTTTTTTCACACCTGTCGGTTGTGTCATTCGCCTGTGAGCACGCTTTGTGGGAGGAGTGGTCCAGCCCCTCGGCGGATTTTCATTGTCAGGAAAATGGCTGAGCGACTGCCGCTTTGCTGCATCAAACTTTTTTCAGAAACTGGGAGAGACAGCCAGGTGGAAACTATTCGGAAAATTCAGATGGCTTTCAGTGAAGATTCAATGGGCATCACAGAGATTAAGGAGCATTACAACTGGATTAAAGACGGCCCACAGCAGCTGAGGGCGCGCCACGCTCCGAGCGGCGATCGACAGGCTGAAACGACCAGATCATTTCCAAAGTGAAGGCTGTGTTGATCCGGGACATCATGTGACTACCAGAGAAATAGCAAGAGAGGTGGACACAACACTTTTTCGGCACATTACACTGTTACAGGAGATTGTGTAATGAAAGACGTGCGGCGGAATTCGTGCGTCAGGACGGAGCCGCTAATGGTGCAGAACAAAAAGCACCTCCGTATTGGAAGTCTCACAGGACATGCCCAGCGCTTCCACCTTTCGGAAGATTCAGATGGCTTTGGGTGGCTTTTCAGTCGAGTGAGTATCCGAGAAATTGTCGAAGAGCTGAGCATGTCACAACATGTGCTGTGAGACCAACACGGAGGTGCTTTCGTTCCACACCATTAGCGGCTCCGTGGCGAATTCCTCTGCTCCTGTTTTCATGACAAAATCTCCTTTAACAGTGGAATGTGCCGGAAAAGTGCTATGTCCACCTTTTCTGTCATTTCTCTGGCCAGACGACGTCCCGGATCAACACAGCCTTCACTTTGAAAATGATCCTTTCATTTCAGCCTGTTGATGGCCGGTCGAAGCGCGGCGCGCCCTCAGCCGCTGTGGGCCATCTTTAATCCGGTTGTAATGCTCCTTATCTCTGTGATGCCCATAAGATCTTCACCGAAAGCCATCTGAATTTTCTGAATGGTTTCCATCTGGCTGTCTCTCACAGTTTCTGGAAAAATTTGATGCAGCAAAGCTCCAGCCGTTCAGACATTTTCCTCACAATGAAAATCCGATGAGGGGGGAGGACCAGTGCTCACTCAAAGCGTGCTCACAGGCGAATGACGCAACCGACAGGCGTGAAAAAACTCACGCATGCGCACGAAGGTTCAAGCTTGGCTGATGCAATCACACGTGATTCAAATCCATAAGGTTATTGCAAAAAATAAAAAGGTCCGATACTTTTCTAACAGACCTCATAGGTGCTGAAAAATTTATTATTAAGGTGCTGAAAACATACAAAAAGAGCCCAACATTTCGATGTGAAAATCACAGTCCTGAAGAGTCCTGAAAAGACCTGGTACAGCCTAAATACTAATAGGAGCCAGGTGTCATAATGCTTAAAGGGGGCGTGACCATCCGTCAGTCAAGGCACTCACTCAATTTGTACTCAGTTCATAATTAGAGACACACTGTCCCAAAAAACAAACAACATGACAAAAACCCAGATTAAAAACAATTATTAATATTAAAGAAAACAAGTAAATTTCTATTCTTCATTCAAACCAAACGGTTCCAAAGTGCCCAAAGTATAAATCCAAAATGCTTCTCTACATAAAGGTTTTTTAATGATGTCACCTCCTCTGGGTGGGTCTCTTTTGTTCCTGCTGCACGCTGTAAGAAGAAATCAAGATGTCAACTTTTGAATCGATTAATGCAAGTACTACTGCATGTTCACAAACTTTATCTTTTACTGATGAGCAAGGTGCTGATATTGTTTTGCCGCACTCCTTATTTAAGGATATGTTTAAGTCTTCAGAGTCTAATATACTGTCCTTGACTAAAGAATTAGAAGATCTGAAGAAATCAGAATCCAGATTTTTGTGACATTCTATAACTCTGTTGGAATATAATAATAGATTTTATTTATAACGCACTTTACATTTTAAGTAAATCTCAAAGTGCACAGTACAAACAACGTTAAAAAAAATAAACAATACAGAAACATTTAAAAAAGTGATGAAAGTAAACAGAAAGGTAATAAAACAAAATGGCAATAAAATTGAATAAAAGAATGAGTCAAAAGAGTCAGCCAGGGAAGGCCTTTTGAAAAAGGAAAGTTTTTAGCCCCTTTTTAAAAGCATCCACCGACTGTGGAGCCCTGAGGTGGTCAGGGAGGGCATTCCACAGATGGGGAGCAGCAGCCTCGAAGGCCCTGTTGCCCATGGTCTTGAGCCGAGTCTTGGGTGGGTGCAGGCGGTGCAGCTGGCCTGACCGGGTTCTAGATGATGTATGTGGATTGAGGAGTTCGGTAAGGTAGGTGGGGGCTACACCATACAGACAGTGATGGGTGTGAAGGAGGATTCTGAATTCAATACGAAGGCGAATGGGGAGCCAGTGCAGAGTGCGAAGGATGGGGGTGATGTGCTCATATTTACGCACTCTCATCAGGACTTGGGCAGCACTATTTTAGACGTATTGGAGCCTTTGTAGGCTCTTGCTCGGGATCCCGACGAGTAGTGCGTTACAATAGTCCAACCTGGAGGAGACAAATGGATGAACGATCTTCTCTGCAGCAGGGCAGAAGAGAAATGTCTGGAGTTTGGCGATATTACAGAGGTGAAAAAATTAGGTTTTGCATATATGATTGATATGATTATCAAAGCTAAGATGGGGGTCAAACTGGACCCCCAAATTGGTCACGGAAGGAAAGAAGGAAAAGTTGTGGCAGAGAAAAGAGAAGTACCAATGTGGACAGCTTCTGTTTTGGAGCTGTTCATCTGTAAAAAGTTTTCACTCATCCACACCTTTATCTCCTCCAGGCAGGAGTTCAGTTGAGTGACAGAGGTGGAGGGGGGGGGCCTTGAGGTAAAGTTGTGTGTCGTCAGCATAGCAATGGAATTGTAATTCTTGCCTGCCGACGACACGAAAGCGGGGGAGCATGTAGATGGTGAAGAGGGTTGGACCGAACACAGAGCCCTGGGGGACCCCACAGACAACAGTGTGGGCACGGGATTTAGCATCCCCCAGGGCTATGAACTTGGTCCTTCCCATGAGATATGAATGAAACCACTGAAGGGCAGTGCCAGAGATACCAATGTCGTGTTGAAGATGGAAGAGAATATGGTGATCAACAGTATCAAATGCAGCAGAGAAGTCGAGAAGGATGAGGAGGGAAGTGGAGCCAGAGTCAGAGGTCATCAAAAGGTCATTGGTGACTCTGATGAGAGCTGTCTCAGTGCTGTGGGAGGGACAAAAACCAGACTGGAATATGGGAGAGCTAAGCGCATTTCGCGCGGTTTGCGCATCAATAAAACTAAAGTCTTCATGCTGAAATGGGAGCAAATTTTAAACAAATGCTCTCTTGATCTTATGCTTTTGATAATTTAGAAGATTAAGTCTGAACAAGAGAAATTGAAAAAGGATCTGTTGCGGATGGAAAAAGAAATGAAGAGCAAAGTTAATGCTGATGCGTTTGCTGAGGTTATAGAGAAAACTCCATGACTTTGTCGTCCTTTGTGAAAGATCTACAGGCATATAAGATAAGGAAATATGAACAGGACACTAAAGACTATGTAGATGGATCAGTTTATGACTGGCATGGTAAAAAGAGGAAGTTTTTTTTAAGAACAATCGTCCGCCCCTCCTCAAGATGCACAAGGTCATGCCTTTTTCTATGGCGAGTAAGAGACATTTCTCTGGTGAAGTTTTGTCCCGAGGTTGTGGCTTTTCCCAATCCAGGAGTTCCTCTTCTTTTTTGGATCAAGGTCACACTCATCCAACAGTAAGCTGTGGCGGGGCTTGAGGGGGAAGAAGAAGAGAACCCCCACCGCCCACTCGTTGGTCCCTGCGGACCCACTCGAGGAGACTGTGATTAACATCTCTGATTCTGTCCTCACAGCTACTGAGACAGCGATTCTTCAGAAAGGACTCTCCTTTGCTCCTTCTAACACCTTGATTCTTTTTCTCTTAAAGTTGATTCTTTTAAATTTTTCAGACAGCTTCATTTGAAACATTTTTTCTCTAAGTCTAATAATTTGTCTAGTAATAAAAGTGATGATCCAGACTCTAATATTAGTGAGTCTTCAAGAGAATTTACCGTTTTTAAATAGAAATTGAATTTTTGCCTTCTTCAAATTTAAACCCTATTATAGTGACTTTTAGCCAGTTAGTTGAGTGGGATTTTGCTAAATTAGGTGTTTTATGCCCATCTAAAGATAAAAGTATGACAAAGAGTGAATTGGATGTATTGCGATCTTTGGAATCCAGACGGGACCTGCCGACAAGGGGGGTGCTGTTGTTGTCATGGGGAAGGGGGAGAATTATGAACGTGGTATTTTGAAACTGCTAAATAATGTAAAACACTATCATCCTTTATCTTCTGATCCCACTTCTATTATCAATAGTATGATTCATGAATTTATTAACTCATCTTATAAGAAAGGTTGGATTACAGAAAAAGGGAAGGTTTTTCTTTTAAATGAATATCCTCATTGTCCTGTATTTTATGATTTACCCAAAATTCATAAACAATTGGATGAGCCTCCATTACAGCCTATTGTTTCTGGAATAGGGAGTCTTACTGAGCCCGTCTCACAATTTGTTGACTTTTTTCTGGGAAAATTTGTTCATAATTTACCTTTGTATCTTGAGGACATTACTGATGTTCTAAACTTAATAATTGGAATTGTGCAAGTGATGATTTCCTTGTGTCTTTGGAGGTACAAAGCTTGTATACATGTATACCTCACCACGTAGGCTTAGGAGCCATTTCCTTCTATCTTGCTAAACATCCTACTGATGTGTTGCCACCTTCAGATTTTCTTATTAAATTCATTGAGATTGTTCTATCCAATAATTTTTTAAATATTCTGGTAAATATTACTTATGACTACAGGGGACTGCTATGGGGAGTGCTTTTGCTCCATCATACACTTGTTTAGTGATGGGGTTTGGGAAGAGAAACACGTCTTTAGTATTGAAAATAACCATTTTCACTCAAAAATATTATGATGGCGTAGCTATATTGATGATGTCCTCTTAATCTGGAGGGGCACATTTGATGAATTACATCAATTTCTGAATTATGTCAATTCCACTACAGATTATCTTTCTTTCACTATGAATTATAATCTTCATTCCATTGACTTCTTAGATCTTACTATTTATAAGGATGGTAATAATTTTTTGCAATCGACTATTTACAGTAAACCTCTTAGTAGAAACACTTTATTGAGAGCAGACAGTAATCATCTGCCTCATTTTGTTCGTAACATACCAGTGGGTCAGTTTTTGCAAGTTAGAAGAAGCTGCAGTACTATTACTGATTTTATGTCAAAAGCAGCTCTTTTAACACATCGGTTTGAACAACGTAGCTATGATAAAATTGATAATGGTAAAGCATGGGATAGAGCTCTAAATACTGATCGTGCCTCTTTACTTAAGAAGAAATCCAAATCTTCTACAAGATCTAAATTGTTTTTTTGTGTTTTTTTTACCTGCTATACACCATTGGCGGGAAGAGCAAAAAACATAATTTACAAACACTGGCACATTCTTAAGAGTGATCCGACACTTAAAGAAATGTGTGCTGAACCGGCCAAATTGAAATTTAGGCGTGCCCATAATACTCGTGATCGACTTGTTTATTGAGATATGAATATTCCTGTCTCGACTACTTGGCCTTCCAGCCTACCGAAAGGTTTCTTTAGATCCGGTAATTGTGCACATTGTTCTAATTCCACTAATGCTAAGTTTTTCTCTCATCCCCGTACTGGTAAGCAATATTCTATTTCTTCATTTATCAATTGTAACACTACACATGTACTATACCTCCTAAAATGCCCTTGTGGATTGGCATATATTAGCCAAACAAAACGCCGACTTAAATTACGGATAGCTGAACATAAAACAGCAATCCGTACTCAGAACCTAACTTATGCCATGGCAAGGCATTATAAACAGGCCGGTCATGGCTCCCCAGAATTTGAAAGATGCTGAGGAGCCATGACTGGTGTATGTTCACTTGGTTGCATCAGAATTTTGGCTCTCTGTTGGGACTGTTTACACAGAGACTGCTACCTGCTGCTTTGGACTTTGAACTAATAGTCTTTTTCAAGACTTTTTTACTTTTTACCTTTTTACTTTTTTTTACTTTTTTACTGTGCTCCAACGCCTAAGGAAGACCTCTAACGGTCGAAACATCGCGACGGAGCACTTTTATCAGCTAACTTTCATCAGCGTTGGCAAGCTAACTAGCTTGCTAACGCTTTCGTTTTTATTTTTTTTAGCACTGTTGTCGTGCGTTACCTGTGCTGCTCCACAGCGTGTTTAGTCGATTTTTATTTTATTTTAGCACCGTTGTCGTGCGTTCGCTGTTGTCGTGCGTTACCTGTGCTGCTTCATGGCCTGTTTGGTGCCTTAATTAAGGCACTCCTTCTGCTGAATCACCTCTAAATTATTTACACATTATTCACTTTGCGTGTTTTTAGGAATCCGCTAGGTTGCGTAGCTACTAGCTCTTAGCCGATTTAGCATGGCGGCTTCTCCTGTCTCTCCCGTACTTTTCTGCTCTGAGTGTGAAATGTTTAGTTATTCCTCAGCCTCCTTTAGCAGTAACGGTACTTGTAATAAGTACAGCTTATTCGTAGCTTTGGAGGCCAGGCTGGGCGAATTGGAGACTCGGCTCCGCACCGTGGAAAATTCTACAGCTAGCCAGGCCCCTGTAGTCGGTGCGGACCAAGGTAGCTTAGCCGCCATTAGTTCCCCCCTGGCAGATCCCGGGCAGTCGGGAAAGCAGGCTGACTGGGTGACTGTGAGGAGGAAGCATAGCCCTAAACAGAAGCCCCGTGTACACCGTCAACCCGTTCACATCTCTAACCGTTTTTCCCCACTCGACGATACACTCGCCAAGGATCAAACTCTGGTTATTGGCGACTCTGTTTTGAGAAATGTGAAGTTAGCGACACCAGCAACCATTGTCAATTGTCTTCCGGGGGCCAGAGCAGGCGACATCGAAGGACATTTGAAATTGCTGGCTAAGGCTAAGCGTAAATTTGGTAAGATTGTAATTCACGTCGGCAGTAATGACACTCGGTTACGCCAATCGGAGGTCACTAAAATTAACATTAAATCGGTGTGTAACTTTGCAAAAACAATGTCGGACTCTGTTGTTTTCTCTGGGCCCCTCCCCAATCAGACCGGGAGTGACATGTTTAGCCGCATGTTCTCCTTGAATTGCTGGCTGTCTGAGTGGTGTCCAAAAAATGAGGTGGGCTTCATTGATAATTGGCAAAGCTTCTGGGGAAAACCTGGTCTTGTTAGGAGAGACGGCATCCATCCCACTTTGGATGGAGCAGCTCTCATTTCTAGAAATCTGGCCAATTTTCTTGGATCCTCCAAACTGTGACTGTCCAGCGTTGGGACCAGGAGGCAGAGCTGTGGTCTTATACACCTCTCTGCAGCTTCTCTCCCCCTGCCATCCCCTCATTACCCCATCCCCGTAGAGACGGTGCCTGCTCCCAGACCACCAATAACCAGCAAAAATCTATTTAAGCATAAAAATTCAAAAAGAAAAAATAATATACCACCTTCAATTGCACCACAGACTAAAACAGTTAAATGTGGTCTATTAAACATTAGGTCTCTCTCTTCTAAGTCCCTGTTGGTAAATGATATAATAATTGATCAACGTATTGATTTATTCTGCCTAACAGAAACCTGGTTACAGCAGGATGAATATGTTAGTTTAAATGAGTCAACACCCCCGAGTCACACTAACTGTCAGAATGCTCGTAGCACGGGCCGGGGCGGAGGATTAGCAGCAATCTGCCATTCCAGCTTATTAATTAATCAAAAACCTAGACAGAGCTTTAATTCATTTGAAAGCTTGTCTCTTAGTCTTGTCCATCCAAATTGGAAGTCCCAAAAACCAGTTTTATTTGTTATTATCAATCAATCAACTCAATCAACTTTTTTCTTGTATAGCGCCAAATCACAACAAACAGTTGCCCCAAGGCGCTCCACATTGCAAGGCAAGGCCATACAATAATTATGAAACACAGTCTACGTCTAAAGCAACATAACCAAGGGATGGTCCAGGGTCACCCGATCCAGCCCTAACTATAAGCCTTAGCGAAAAGGAAAGTTTTAAGCCTAATCTTAAAAGTAGAGAGGGTATCTGTCTCCCTGATCTGAATTGGGAGCTGGTTCCACAGGAGAGGAGCCTGAAAGCTGAAGGCTCTGCCTCCCATTCGTCAGATCGTCCACCTGTGTTGTGTGGGCCGCTGAAGAGGAGGTACTGCTGGCCCACTACCACCAGAGGGCGCCCTGCTTGGAGTGCGGGCTCCAAGCACGAGAGGGCGCCAGACCCAGAGGAAGTGACAGCTGTCACTCATTACTCCAGCTGTCACTCATCTACACCACCATATAAGCCGGACTGCAACTCCACCTCCCCGCCGAGAAATCGACTACCAGTACTAAGGTAATTTCTCTGCTGAATTTAAACTGTGACTTACGTCTGATCTGTTTGCAGCCGTTGTCCTGTGGTGCCCTTTCAACTGGGTTGGCGGTCAGTGAGAGAAGCGACGTCTTCGCCTCTCACTCCATCCAGATAAGTGGTTACAGGAGCTGCTAGTGTGTTCCTAGGTTGGAGGTGGAGGTGCTTCCTCCCAACTGTGTTTGGACTGTTAATTACTGAGTGTGCGGACTCACACTCACACATCATCTTTCTGTTTTCTGCCAGCAGTACCAGGGTCGACAGCCGAAGACAGAGGCCACCTGGGGACTCGGGACTTGGCGGCTCCGGTGTTCTTCAGGCCGTTGGTGGTGGAGGCTGTGTGGGACGCGGCTTCTCTCTCGTCGGGCGTCTTCTATCTTCGAGCCTGCCCACACGTCACCTGGTGTTTATTGACTGTGAAAATTAAGACACGTTTCGTTGTGTTATATCACAACATTAAATTGTTACCTTTTGGCTTACTCATTGTCCGTTCATTTGCGCCCCCTGTTGTGGGTCCGTGTTACGACACCTTCCCAACAGGATTTCTCGGCCAATCGTCATGGACTCCGAGGGGCGTCAACTCCAGCTTGAACGGCCAATGGAAGAGCCAGGAGCGCAGGCGTCAGCGGGAGGTGGGTTGAGTGAGCTGCAGCAGATCTTAACCGCCTTCAAGGCCCGGTTAGAATTAGTGACCGAGCAGAGTGTCCTCCTTAATCGGAGGGTGGAGGCTCTCACCGCCAGGGTGGAAGCGCGCGATCAGGGCGCCGCTGCAGCCACTCCTCTGGCTGGTCCTGGGCCCGTATCAGACGTTCCACTGGTCGTTCAACGAACCCCCCCACCGTCCCCTGAAGCATACATAAGCCCTCCGGAACCGTACGGGGGCTGTGTCGAGACGTGCGCGGACTTCCTCATGCAGTGTTCGCTCGTCTTTTCACAGCGCCCCATCATGTACGCATCAGACGCTAGCCGGGTGGCTTATGTTATTAATTTGCTTCGAGGAAAGGCACGCGCATGGGCTACGGCGCTTTGGGAGCAGAATTCACGGCTCCTAACGTCTTATACTGGGTTTGCACGGGAGTTCAAACAAGTGTTTGATCATCCCAACAGAGGCGAGACCGCTTCGAACGTGCTGCTGTCGATGAGACAGGGGCGCCGTAGCGCAGCCGAGTATGCAGTCGACTTCCGCATCGCGGCAGCGAGGTCCGGCTGGAATAACGTTGCGCTCCGCGCCGCCTTTGTAAATGGACTGTCCCCGGTCCTTAAGGAGCACCTACTGGCCAAGGATGAACCGCGGGAATTCGACGGGCTGATCGATTTAGTTATACGTTTAGACAACCGTTTGAATGAGCATCGTCGGGAGCAGGCCGGGAGGCGTGACCGGGCACGAGCCGTCCCTCCCCCTTCCGGTTCCGACAAGGTGACGTCGTCCCCACGCTTCACTGCCAGAGAGCTCCGTGTGGCTACGGCTCCCCCTGCTGAGGAGGCTAGGGACACGAGCAGGGCCAAATTAAGATCAAAAATCAGACAAAGGAGGCTGGCCCGCGGGGAGTGTTTTGTCTGCGGCTCTTGCGAGCACATGCAGAAGGACTGCCCTAAAATGGTCAATCTACAACGCCCGTCCTTAGAAACTGGGCTAAGGGTGGGTCATAACACGCACGCGGGAAAACCCCGCAAATCAGCACGAATCCCAGTAACAATCCTTTGTGGGGATTTAACCCTTCATGCCCCAGCACTGATAGACACAGGGTCTGAAGGGAATCTGCTGGACAGCAGATGGGTAAAGGAAGTAGGGCTCCCTCTGGTGGCTCTGCTGGCACCATTGCAGGTGCGAGCACTAGATGGCACCCTGCTTCCATTAATCACACATCAGACACAACCAGTGACTTTGGTTGTGTCTGGGAATCACAGGGAGGAGATAGTGTTCCATGTAACACCTTCTACCTCCCGAGTGATTTTGGGCTTTCCATGGATGGTGAAGCACAATCCCCGGATTGATTGGCCGTCTGGGGTTGTGACGCAGTGGAGCGAAACCTGCCACCGGGAGTGCTTAGGATCCTCGGTTCCTCCCGGCACCACGGCTAATGAGGAGGTCAAAGTTCCCCCCAATCTATCGGCGGTGCCAAGGGAGTACCACGATCTTGCTGACGTTTTCAGCAAAGATCTGGCACTCACTCTTCCCCCGCACCGACCGTATGATTGTGCCATCGATTTGGTCCCGGGCGCTGAGTACCCGTCCAGTAGGTTGTACAACCTCTCACGTCCGGAACGCGAATCAATGGAGACCTACATCCGGGACTCCTTAGCTGCCAGGCTGATCCGGAACTCCACCTCCCCGATGGGTGCTGGTTTCTTTTTTGTGGGCAAGAAAGACGGCGGACTCCGTCCATGCATTGATTACAGAGGGCTGAACGAGATCACGGTTCGCAACCGATACCCGTTACCTCTGTTGGATTCAGTGTTCACGCCCCTGCATGGAGCCCGAATTTTCACAAAATTGGATCTTAGAAACGCGTACCACCTGGTTCGGGTCCGGAAGGGAGACGAATGGAAGACGGCATTCAACACCCCGTTAGGTCATTTTGAGTACCTGGTTATGCCGTTCGGCCTCGCTAACGCCCCCGCGACGTTCCAAGCTTTGGTAAATGACGTCTTGCGGGACTTCCTGCATCGGTTCGTCTTCGTATATCTGGACGATATACTCATCTTTTCCCCGGACCCTGAGACCCATGTCCAGCATGTACGTCAGGTCCTACTGCGGTTGTTGGAGAACCGGCTGTTTGTGAAGGGCGAGAAGTGCGAGTTCCACCGCACTTCTTTGTCCTTCCTGGGGTTCATCATCTCCTCCAACTCCGTCGCCCCTGATCCGGCTAAGGTTGCGGCGGTGAGAGATTGGCCCCAACCGATAAGCCACAGGAAACTACAGCAGTTCCTAGGTTTTGCAAATTTCTACAGGAGGTTTATTAAAGGTTACAGTCAGGTAGTTAGCCCCCTGACTGCCCTGACCTCCACCAAGGTCCCCTTCGCCTGGTCGGATCGGTGCGAAGCCGCGTTCCGGGAGTTGAAACGTCGGTTCTCGACTGCACCAGTTCTGGTGCAGCCTGATCCTGATCGCCAGTACATAGTAGAAGTGGACGCCTCTGACTCAGGGATAGGAGCCGTGCTGTCCCAGAGCGTGGAGGCTGATAAAGTCCTCCATCCTTGTGCCTTTTATTCCCGCAGGTTGACCCCAGCTGAACGGAACTATGACGTCGGCAATCGGGAACTTCTTGCGGTGAAGGAGGCTCTTGAAGAGTGGAGACACCTGCTAGAGGGGGCATCGTTGCCCTTCACGGTTTTCACGGACCATCGGAACCTGGAGTACATCCGGACCGCCAAGCGGCTGAACCCCAGGCAAGCCCGCTGGTCTCTGTTCTTCGGGCGCTTTGACTTCCAGATCACGTATCGCCCCGGGACCAAGAACCAAAAACCAGATGCATTGTCCCGGGTGCACGAAGAAGAAGCCAAAGCGGGGCTGTCGAACCCCACCGAGACCATCATCCCCGAGTCCACTGTCGTGGCCTCCCTCACCTGGGACGTGGAGAAGACCGTCCGGGAGGCCCTGACAAGGAGCCCAGACCCGGGAACTGGCCCCAAGAACAGACTGTACGTCCCACCAGAGGCAAGAGCTGCCGTATTGGACTTCTGTCACGGGTCCAAGCTCTCCTGTCATCCCGGAGTGCGTAGGACCGTGGCAGTAGTCCAGCAGCGCTTCTGGTGGGCGTCCCTGGAAACCGACGTCCGGGACTACGTCCAGGCCTGTACCATCTGCGCCAGGGGCAAGGCAGACCATCGGAGGACGACGGGACTCCTCCAACCCCTGCCAGTGCCTCATCGCCCCTGGTCTCACATCGGCCTGGACTTCATCACGGGCCTCCCGCCGTCCCAGGGCAACACCGTTATTCTCACGATAGTGGACCGGTTCTCCAAGGCGGCCCACTTCGTGGCCCTCCCGAAGCTCCCGACAGCCCAGGAGACGGCAGACCTCCTGGTCCACCACGTCATGCGGCTGCATGGGAAACCATCGGACATCGTATCAGATCGTGGTCCCCAGTTCTCTTCGCAGGTGTGGAAGAGTTTCTGTAAGGAGCTGGGGGCCACCGTGAGTCTCTCGTCCGGGTACCACCCCCAGACCAACGGTCAGGCAGAGCGGGCTAACCAGGAGTTGGAACAGGCCCTTCGCTGCGTCACCTCCGCGCACCCGGCGGCCTGGAGTCACCATCTGGCCTGGATCGAGTATGCCCATAACAGCCAAGTCTCGTCTGCTACCGGCCTCTCCCCTTTTGAGGCATGTTTGGGGTTCCAGCCCCCATTGTTCCCGCTGGTGGAGGGAGAGGTCGGTGTGCCCTCGGTCCAGGCCCACCTCAGGAGGTGCCGCCGGGTGTGGCGGACCGCCCGCTCTGCCCTGTTAAAGGCCCGGACGAGGGCCAAGACCCATGCGGACCGCCGACGTTCCCCAGCCCCCACGTACCAGCCCGGGCAGGAGGTGTGGCTGTCGACAAAGGACATCCCCCTCTGTGTGGACTCACCCAAAGTAAAGGACAGGTACATCGGACCATTCCCCATCCTCAAGATCATCAACCCGGCCGCAGTGAAGCTCCGGCTCCCAGCTTCACTGCGGATCCACCCTGTCTTCCACGTGTCCCGTATTAAGCCACACCACTCCTCGCCCCTCTGTGCACCTGGACCTCCGCCGCCTCCTGCCCGGCTCATCGACGGGGAGCCTGCTTGGACGGTCCGCAGGCTCCTGGACGTCCGTCGTAAGGGCCGGGGGTTCCAATATCTGGTGGACTGGGAGGGGTATGGACCTGAAGAACGCTCCTGGGTGAAGAGGAGCTTCATCCTGGACCCGGCCCTCCTGGCCGATTTCTACAGACGACACCCGGACAAGCCTGGTCGGGCGACAGGAGGCGCCCGTTGAGGGGGGGGTCCTGTTGTGTGGGCCGCTGAAGAGGAGGTACTGCTGGCCCACTACCACCAGAGGGCGCCCTGCTTGGAGTGCGGGCTCCAAGCACGAGAGGGCGCCAGACCCAGAGGAAGTGACAGCTGTCACTCATTACTCCAGCTGTCACTCATCTACACCACCATATAAGCCGGACTGCAACTCCACCTCCCCGCCGAGAAATCGACTACCAGTACTATGGTAATTTCTCTGCTGAATTTAAACTGTGACTTACGTCTGATCTGTTTGCAGCCGTTGTCCTGTGGTGCCCTTTCAACTGGGTTGGCGGTCAGTGAGAGAAGCGACGTCTTCGCCTCTCACTCCATCCAGATAAGTGGTTACAGGAGCTGCTAGTGTGTTCCTAGGTTGGAGGTGGAGGTGCTTCCTCCCAACTGTGTTTGGACTGTTAATTACTGAGTGTGCGGACTCACACTCACACATCATCTTTCTGTTTTCTGCCAGCAGTACCAGGGTTGACAGCCGAAGACAGAGGCCACCTGGGGACTCGGGACTTGGCGGCTCCGGTGTTCTTCAGGCCGTTGGTGGTGGAGGCCGTGTGGGACGCGGCTTCTCTCTCGTCGGGCGTCTTCTATCTTCGAGCCTGCCCACACGTCACCTGGTGTTTATTGACTGTGACAATTAAGACACGTTTCGTTGTGTTATATCACAACATTAAATTGTTACCTTTTGGCTTACTCATTGTCTGTTCATTTGCGCCCCCTGTTGTGGGTCCGTGTTACGACACCTTCCCAACAACCTGGTCGTTACTGTGAGTTTCTCTGTGAATTTTCAGACCGTTTGTCTGACTTAGTGCTTAGCTCAGATAAGATAATTATAGTGGGCGATTTTAACATCCACACAGATGCTGAGAATGACAGCCTCAACACTGCATTTAATCTATTATTAGACTCTATTGGCTTTGCTCAAAAAGTAAATGAGTCCACCCACCACTTTAATCATATCTTAGATCTTGTTCTGACTTATGGTATGGAAATAGAAGACTTAACAGTATTCCCTGAAAACTCCCTTCTGTCTGATCATTTTTTAATAACATTTACATTTACCCTGATGGACTACCCTGCAGTGGGGAATAAGTTTCATTACACTAGAAGTCTTTCAGAAAGCGCTGTAACTAGGTTTAAGGATATGATTCCTTCTTTATGTTCTCTAATGTCATATACCAACACAGAGCAGAGTAGCTACCTAAACTCTGTAAGGGAGATAGAGTATCTCGTCAATAGTTTTACATCCTCATTGAAGACAACTTTGGATGCTGTAGCTCCTCTGAAAAAGAGAGCTTTAAATCAGAAGTGCCTGACTCCGTGGTATAACTCACAAACTCGCAGCTTAAAGCAGATAACCCGTAAGTTGGAGAGGAAATGGCGTCTCACTAATTTAGAAGATCTTCACTTAGCCTGGAAAAAGAGTCTGTTGCTCTATAAAAAAGCCCTCCGTAAAGCTAGGACATCTTTCTACTCATCACTAATTGAAGAAAATAAGAACAACCCCAGGTTTCTTTTCAGCACTGTAGCCAGGCTGACAAAGAGTCAGAGCTCTATTGAGCTGAGTATTCCATTAACTTTAACTAGTAATGACTTCATGACTTTCTTTGCTAACAAAATTTTAACTATTAGAGAAAAAATTACTCATAACCATCCCAAAGACTGATCGTTATCTTTGGCTGCTTTCAGTGATGCCGGTATTTGGTTAGACTCTTTCTCTCCGATTGTTCTGTCTGAGTTATTTTCATTAGTTACTTCATCCAAACCATCAACATGTTTATTAGACCCCATTCCTACCAGGCTGCTCAAGGAAGCCCTACCATTATTTAATGCTTCGATCTTAAATATGATCAATCTATCTTTGTTAGTTGGCTATGTACCACAGGCTTTTAAGGTGGCAGTAATTAAACCATTACTTAAAAAGCCATCACTTGACCCAGCTATCTTAGCTAATTATAGGCCAATCTCCAACCTTCCTTTTCTCTCAAAAATTCTTGAAAGGGTAGTTGTAAAACAGCTAACTGATCATCTGCAGAGGAATGGTCTATTTGAAGAGTTTCAGTCAGGTTTTAGAATTCATCATAGTACAGAAACAGCATTAGTGAAGGTTACAAATGATCTTCTTATGGCCTCGGACAGTGGACTCGTCTCTGTGCTTGTTCTGTTGGACCTCAGTGCTGCTTTTGATACTGTTGACCATAAAATTTTATTACAGAGATTAGAGCATGCCATAGGTATTAAAGGCACTGCGCTGCGGTGGTTTGAATCATATTTGTCTAATAGATTACAATTTGTTCATGTAAATGGGGAATCTTCTTCACAGACTAAAGTTAATTATGGAGTTCCACAAGGTTCTGTGCTAGGACCAATTTTATTCACTTTATACATGCTTCCCTTAGGCAGTATTATTAGACGGTATTGCTTAAATTTTCATTGTTACGCAGATGATACCCAGCTTTATCTATCCATGAAGCCAGAGGACACACACCAATTAGCTAAACTGCAGGATTGTCTTACAGACATAAAGACATGGATGACCTCTAATTTCCTGCTTTTAAACTCAGATAAAACTGAAGTTATTGTACTTGGCCCCACAAATCTTAGAAACATGGTGTCTAACCAGATCCTTACTCTGGATGGCATTACCCTGACCTCTAGTAATACTGTGAGAAATCTTGGAGTCATTTTTGATCAGGATATGTCATTCAAAGCGCATATTAAACAAATATGTAGGACTGCTTTTTTGCATTTACGCAATATCTCTAAAATCAGAAAGGTCTTGTCTCAGAGTGATGCTGAAAAACTAATTCATGCATTTATTTCCTCTAGGCTGGACTATTGTAATTCATTATTATCAGGTTGTCCTAAAAGTTCCCTAAAAAGCCTTCAGTTAATTCAAAATGCTGCAGCTAGAGTACTGACGGGGACTAGAAGGAGAGAGCATATCTCACCCATATTGGCCTCTCTTCATTGGCTTCCTGTTAATTCTAGAATAGAATTTAAAATTCTTCTTCTTACTTATAAGGTTTTGAATAATCAGGTCCCATCTTATCTTAGGGACCTCGTAGTACCATATCACCCCAATAGAGCGCTTCGCTCTCAGACTGCAGGCTTACTTGTAGTTCCTAGGGTTTGTAAGAGTAGAATGGGAGGCAGAGCCTTCAGCTTTCAGGCTCCTCTCCTGTGGAACCAGCTCCCAATTCAGATGAGGGAGACAGACACCCTCTCTACTTTTAAGATTAGGCTTAAAACTTTCCTTTTGCTAAAGCTTATAGTTAGGGCTGGATCAGGTGACCCTGAACCATCCCTTAGTTATGCTGCTATAGACGTAGACTGCTGGGGGGTTCCCATGATGCACTGTTTCTTTCTCTTTTTGCTCTGTATGCACCACTCTGCATTTAATCATTAGTGATCGATCTCTGCTCCCCTCCACAGCATGTCTTTTTCCTGGTTCTCTCCCTCAGCCCCAACCAGTCCCAGCAGAAGACTGCCCCTCCCTGAGCCTGGTTCTGCTGGAGGTTTCTTCCTGTTAAAAGGGAGTTTTTCCTTCCCACTGTAGCCAAGTGCTTGCTCACAGGGGGTCGTTTTGACCGTTGGGGTTTTACATAATTATTGTATGGCCTTGCCTTACAATATAAAGCGCCTTGGGGCAACTGTTTGTTGTGATTTGGCGCTATATAAAAAAATTGATTGATTGATTGATTGATCTTATCTTAGGGACCTCGTAGTACCATATTACCCCATTAGAGCGCTTCGCTCTCAGACTGCAGGCTTACTTGTAGTTCCTAGGGTTTGTAAGAGTAGAATGGGAGGCAGAGCCTTCAGCTTTCAGGCTCCTCTCCTGTGGAACCAGCTCCCAATTCAGATCAGGGAGACAGATACCCTCTCTACTTTTAAGATTAGGCTTAAAACTTTCCTTTTCGCTAAGGCTTATAGTTAGGGCTGGATCAGGTGACCCTGGACCATCCCTTGGTTATGCTGCTTTAGACGTAGACTGTGGGGGGGTTCCCATGATGCACTGTTTCTTTCTCTTTTTGCTCCGTATGCATCACTCTGCATTTAATCATTAGTGATCGATCTCTGCTCCCCTCCACAGCATGTCTTTTTCCTGGTTCTTTCCCTCAGCCCCAACCAGTCTCAGCAGAAGACTGCCCCTCCCTGAGCCTGGTTCTGCTGGAGGTTTCTTCCTGTTAAAAGGGAGTTTTTCCTTCCCACTGTAGCCAAGTGCTTGCTCATAGGGGGTCGTTTTGACCGTTGGGGTTTTTCATAATTATTGTATGGCCTTGCCTTACAATATAGAGCGCCTTGGGGCAACTGTTTGTTGTGATTTGGCGCTATATAAAAAAATTGATTGATTGATTGATTGATGACTGAGAAAACTGAGAAAATTACAGTTCCATTCAGGAGGTGACATCATTAAAAAACTTTTATGTAGAGAAGCATTTTGGATTTATACTTTGGGCACTTTGGAACCGTTTGGTTTGAAGAATTGAAATTTACTTGTTTCCTTTAATATTAATAATTGTTTTTATTCTGGGTTTTTGTCATGTTGTTTGTTTTTTGGGACAGTGTGTCTCTAGTTATGAACTGATTGCAAACTGAGTGAGTGCCTTGACTGACGGATGGTCACGCCCCCTTTAATCATTATGACACCTGGCTCCTATTAGTATTTAGGCTGTACCATCCAGGTCTTTTCAGGACTCTGATGAAGATGTGATTTTCACATCAAAATGTTAGTCTCTTTTTGTATGTTTTCAGCACCTTAATAAATTTTTCAGCACCTACTTCTGTGTTGCACCAGCTGCTTTTCTCTTTTACAAGTCTGTCTAAATCTGTGTTAGTGAGCACTTCTCCTTTGCTGAGATGGTCCATCCCACCTCACAGGTGTGGCATATCAAGATGCTGATTAGACAGCATGATTATTGCACAGGTGTGCCTTAGACTGGCCACAATAAAAGACCAAGGATTATCTCGGCAAAGGAGAAGTGCTCACTAACACAGATTTAGACAGTTTTGTGAACAATATTTCTGTCATATTGGCTGTCTATCTGCAGGTAAATATGACTGTCTGCATTCACCTGACAGTCTTGTGGATAGTTTAAACTCAGCACTCAAAACTACACCCGGCATGATTGCGCCACCATTGTTAAAACCACTCCCCCCAAAACACAGTCGCCTTGGTTCAATGATTACTTGCATGATCTCAAGCATAAGGCTAGAGGTCTATAACAAAAATGGCATAGTTCAAAATTAGAGGTATTCCACCTTGCGTGGCATGATGCTATCTTAGCCTATAAGCTTGCACTACTGGCTACGAAGCAGACCTATTACTCTGATTTGATCAACAAAAACAAGCATAACTCAAAGTTCTTGTTCGACACAGTGGCAACACTTATTCATGGACAACCACCTGTAAGTCGCTCTCCTTTTACAGCACAAAATTTTCTGGATTACTTTGAGAAGAAAATAGAAGACATAAGCTTAAACATGTTCCAGCATGCCTTAATCCAGCCACTACACCTGGTTATCATGGTGGGTGCCAACACTGAGGTATTACCTAGATTTACAGAACTTGACAGGAAGCAGAAAGTTTGACCACATTACACCCAGTTTGGCATCTCTTCACTGGCTTCCTGTCCCAGTGAGATCAGATTTTAAGGTTCTGCTGCTAACCTATAAAATTGTTTTTTCTGGTGCACAAAGTACATTACTTTACACTTTAAGTAAATCCTGTGTGATGTTGGAAGATAGGGTGGTTCTCTTAGAGATCCATGTCCGTAAGTTAGAATAGCTTCTTAGCTCAGTGGAGTTACATGTTAAAGGCATTCCAGATGAGGTTAGTGTTGGGCCGGCTAGCGTGCCCATTAGCATCAGCCTACAAATGCCAGCTGTGGTGGATGGCTTCTGGACTGTGGTTAGGTGGATGAAGTCACGTAGGGCTTGGTGCCAGGTTGTGGTACACCGATCACATTCGCCACTGCGAACTGTAAACCAGTTTTCTCCCTTTAGACTTGCCTGATGATTTGCCTGATGTTCTTTGAGCCCACGGGTGACTTCTAGGGATGTCCCGATCCGATCACGTGATCAGAAATCGGGCCTGATCACGTGGTTTCAGACTTGATTGAAATCGGACGTTGCATCCCGATCAGGAATCCGATATAGCTTTTATCCTCGTTATTTTGATCAGCGCTATTTCAGGCTCATTACTGCAGATTAATGGGCCTTTCACACGTCGGAAGCGTCAGAGGCGTGAGACGCGTCACTTTAGCTCGCCTTTTGACGTGATGCTTCTAACGGGAGCGCACATTGCTGCTTGTCGGCAGGCTGATGTGGTCAAAGTTCAACCCAATCTTTTTTTTTTTTTAATTGAACAAAAGAAAAAACATAAGTTCAACCGGACAGAGGTGGGGGGAGTTACGTGCGCAAAGTTTCTTTCGCAGAACTGCTGTTGGTGTGTTTACGCACTCAGCCTGATGCCTCGATGGAATGACAAGAGGATGATGGACACTTTCCCACCAAAACTCTTGCTCAGTCATCCTTCCGTGCGCAGCAGGACCCGGTGCTGACCAAGTCCTCAGGACGACGATCTGTCATCTGATTAACAAAAAGAAAAAAACAAATTGTCCTGTGATCATTTAGGAGCGCGTCTTAAAGAGCTTTCGTCTTTCGTCACGTTCACTGCGCTGCTCTGAACTTGTTGAACACTCATAAAGCATCAGAGGGGTACACTGAGGACTGTCAGGACGCAAATGTAAGTTGTTTTTTTTTTCTTTTACTTTTCAAGTTGACTTTTGAACTTTCGACACTCTGAGCTGTGACGTAGCTTCGAGCTGTCCAGTAGGAACGACGCATCGGGCCAAAACACAGAAGACTAGTGGCAGAAACCACTGATCTGTACAAATGGTAAATGGACTGCATTTATAAAGCGCATTTCCATCTGTATCAGACGCTCAAAGCCCTTTACAGTTATGCCTCACATTCACCCCGATGTCATGGTGCTGCCATACAAGGTGCTCACTACACACTGGGAGCAATAGGGGATTAAAGACCTTGCCCAAGGGCCCTTAGTGATTTTCCAGTCAGCCGGGGATTTGAACCACAGTTCAGTGCAGAAACCACGTGTCTGAAGAAAAATCTTTGGAAATGTTTTTTGTTGTTGTTGTTTGTTACCTCAAAATTTCTGATTACTGTTTTAAAAAGTTTAGAACACTTGGAATTAAAACAGCTAAATCAATAAATGGTTCTTTAGAACCATTTCATCTATAAATTAAAACCACCTGTTATTTCAGATTAGATAATTTCTTGTTTAACATAAAGAACCTTTGACATTTATTTTTAGACAAATAAAATAACATGGAAATTTGTACATTTTTTAAGTCTGGTAGATTATTACTTGATTGTTCAAGCTAGCTCAAGGAGAAGTGCACTGTTTAAGTGATAAATATTAAAATAAGGTGATTAAAATGAAATTATTATATATTTAGCATTTGTTCATTGTTCATTCAGTTTTTTAAAGTATCGGATTGGGGCTCGGTATCGGCAGATACTCAAAATCAGATGACTCGGAATCGGTTCAGGGCCAAAAAAACCTGATCGGGACATCCCTAGTGACTGCCACTCCTATCTCCAGGCTGAAATGTCGAGCTTTAGATAGGGGATTCTATCACCCGCAAATTCAGATTATAGACTCCGGCTGACATTAAATGTATTCCTGGGGCCAGAGCTCCTGACATTGCTTCC
This sequence comes from Thalassophryne amazonica, assembly GCF_902500255.1. Classification (NCBI taxonomy): domain Eukaryota; kingdom Metazoa; phylum Chordata; class Actinopteri; order Batrachoidiformes; family Batrachoididae; genus Thalassophryne; species Thalassophryne amazonica. Next base: position 8,285,711 of record NC_047111.1, on the reverse strand, counting down.
CATCTTAGGGTGCTGATGATGCAGAAGGGTAGACAGACTAAGGAACATGACATGAGATACAGTCACATAGTTACTCACATTGGCGCCAATGATGTCAGGATGAAGCTCTCAGAGGTCACAAAAATGGACATAGAGAGGACTTGGGACCTTGCCAGAAAGATGTGTCGGCATTGATTAATAGTCTCTGGTCCTCTCCCCTCCTGGGGTAATGATGACGCATTAAGCACTCATTCACTCAAAAACAAAAGTGTTATGATTATATTTTTGTTTAGTGTAGTTGTTTTTGCTTTAGCATTTTTATCACAACTAAATGTGTGTTGTGCTTTTGCTGTATTTTGTGAGTATGGCTAAAGCATGTGGACACCTCACAGACTTTGATCTGCTTGACGTTTCTTCCTCCAGTCAAAAAAATGCAGTGAAGGTTTTCCCCGAATACTGTCACCAGTAGAGACATTGCCAGCTACAACATTTTGGACATAGGGTGTATTTCTCTGAATATGATCCGGCATGCAGATGTTTCAGTGTTGATGACCCCAGCAGCCAGATAAGGTGAAAGACATGCCCACATGCTGAGACTTTCTTTGAATGTAGCATCATGAGATGACTAATGTTGTGATTTGGTCCTGTATAAATGAATGGAATTGAAGTAAATTTGTCTTACCCTCACTTGGACAAGTCCAACGGTCCAGGCTCAGGATGGCCTGAGCAGGAATCAAGAAAGCAAAAGCACTGGCCTGAAATAGAGGAAGCCTATAAACACACATTAAAGTAAATTTAGTACAGAGGATTCACACAGTTGAAAACCTTCTGTTATTCTGTGATACGTTTAAGGGCCCTGTCCCAGTGGCGTTTAGGAGGATTTGCAGATGGAATGCGCACAAAAGTGGCCCACATCCGCCAAACAACTGCAATAACCGTGTAACATTCCTGTATGAGTCGGCCGCCATCCGAACACATCCGTGATCGTCCGCAGAGGCACGCATGTCCGCAGCCAGGATTTTTGAGCAGCTCAAAAATCCTGCTGCGGATGAGATCCGCATCACTGCCTGAACACGTACTGAAGACATACGCAGGACATACACAACCAACGCGCCGCATATCCCCTGTCATCCGCTGAGATCCGCAACCGACGGGTTGGTGCGACTTGGCGGCAGACCAGGGCAGCGTGCAAAACAGATATGACGCGTGCCCAGCACGGCCACATCACGGTCGCAAATGGTATGTCACGCATGCAGACTAGAGCATGACACGGGAGTGGATTTTCACTCCCGTCCCATCCCGCTCCCAGAAAAAAAATCCCATCCCGTCCTACTCCTGTAAAGATGACTCCCAATCCCATCCCGCTCCCACTCAAAATCAGTCCCACTCCTGTATGTCTCGCGCCGTGATGATCAATGAGGGACTGAATATGTAGTGACGTGGAGATGTCTGGAGTTTGACTGAAGATGTGAACATGTCCTGTATCTGGTAGCAGCCTGTGAGCAGGACTTATGTCTCTTTTGTCCTTTATTTCACAATTATGACAGAGTTTTTGGAGCGAGCAGCAGCAGGAACGGTGTTTCTTTTTCTTTTTATGTTACATGCGCGTGCAAGCGAATCGTTCATGGAGATTATTTTACTTATTAACTACACAGATATATAATAGAACAAATGGGTTTCTGAGTTTTTTGGTGGAAGAGCGAGCTGCAGCAAGCAGCGGAGTTTCTTTTTTTTTTTTTAATTGTTTACATGTGCGCGTGTGACCGGGAAAGTTGGTCCTCAAACTGGGTCCTGCATGAAGGACCACTGAAAGCAGCCGTCATCCAGACACAGCTCCTGCAGCAAATAATGATACTCTCTGTATTGGGAGCTTTTCACACCAACTCGCTCCGTGTGATCAAGGTCCGTCATGTTAATTTGACTGACAACCAGAGCCGGCGAGCGGAATGGAAGCTCCTCCTGACGGGGTGAATTTTCACAGCAAAAGCAGAGCGACACACCGGGCGAAGTTGGCGCATCCGTCGCCACGCAACCCCCGTGAATTTGTAGCGTCTGATCGCGCCCGGTGTGAACGCGGCATTAAATAGATGAAAATCATCATCTATTTTTGGCATTGCCCCTCCTGCCCGCTCCCGTTCATTTTTATTCCCGTCCCATCCCAATCACGGGATTGATAAAATTTTGACTCCCATCCCGCGGGAATCCCGCAGGAATCACGTGACCCACGGGAACTCCCGAAAAATGTCATCCTCTAATGCAGACAGAGTGGGCACGGATGGAGCGAGTGCATCACGGCCGCTGTGCCCCTCATGGGGGCGCCTCCGTGGTCGCCTTCGCTTCTGTTCCCTGTTATATCCGCTTTTCTTCCTCAGGTATTTGCTGATCCACCCCGGGACATTTGTCATTTCCGCCCACCTTTGGTCCGGACGCTCAGCTTTTGTCTCCTCATTTCATGCGCAAATCCTCCTAAACGCCACTGGGACAGGGCCCTAAGACAGAAACACACCATCTGTGAAGAAGTACTGCCCTAAAGGTTAAAGAAGGGGCTATGTGAGGGTCATAGGTTCAATCCCTTGATCAGAGTGGGTAAGGAGAAGAACAGCACCACAGCACATGCTGTCTATAGCATCGCCCAAGCAGAGGGTCACTCCTTTGAGTCTGGTCTGCTTGTGGTTTCTTCCTCAGAGGGAGTTTTTCCTTACCACTGTTGCCTGTGTTCTTGCTCTGGGGGTTGGTAAGGTTAGGGTTAGGGTAAGACCTTACTTGTGTGAAGCACCTTGAGGCAACTTTGTTGTGATTTGCTGCTACTATATAGAATGAAATGAATTGAAATTGAAACACTTTGGCATCTGACATTGGCATGAATCTGAAAGGAATGTTGAGCATCAAAATGTCTTGCACATTGATATCAATACATACTCCATATCCATATATCAATTTACTCCATTTGTTTCATGCACACAGATTTCTAAGAACAAATATCCCTCAAAACATCACAATCCATGAACACACAGTCTGTGAACATCAACAAGATTCCGTGTACCTCAAGAAGACTGTATTAGGGCCCCTTCACACATAACACGAAATTGGGCAAAAGAAGCAAAAACCAGCCAAAAATCTGCAAACAGAAAATGAAATAGGGAATGGCAAAACATTCCACCTGCTGTCAGGAGGGTCAGACAGGCGTGCACGATACCGCGGCAACAGTTTTGTGCACAAGTGTGTTTGCGTGCATGAACACAGTGCGAGCACATGGAAAGTCGCACACACAGCGGCGGAGCAAAAACAAAAAAAGGCTTAATTTCCGTTATAAAGGCGGACTTAGCCTCCGCCTAGATAATACACCAGGAAGTAATGAAATATGGATTACTGTTCTCCCTTTTAAGTTTACATGAATGATCTGATGCACTTGTCTCTGTTGTGTGGGCCGCCAGAAGAGGAGGTACTGCTGGCCCACCACCAGAGGGCGACCTGCCTGAAGTGCGGGCTTCAGGCACGAGAGGGTGCTGCCGCCTCACAGGAACAGCCGAGGTGACAGCTGTCACTCATCAACTATGACAGCTGTCACCGATCATCTGCACTTCACTCCGGATAAAAGCAGGATGACACTTCCACCACGTCGCTGAGATATCGTTCTCCTACGGAGGTAATACTCTCAGCCTGAATATTCCAATATTGATTCCAGTAGATACATTGTTGCAGCTGTCTCCCCGGAGGACCGGCGTGGGCCGCGACTGCTTCGCTCTGCTTTCCGTCAGATAAGTGTTTGAGACAGGAGCTGCACGAGTGTGTTAGAGGTGGAGGTGGAATTCCCACCGTTGTTGTTACTGGGTGTACACACACCCACACTTGACTGTCTTTGCTCTTCGCCAGCAGTACCAGATCCAACACGCGGAGACGGTGGCCACCTGGGGGACTCGGGACCTGGCGGCTCCAGTATCCTTCGGGTTCGGTGGTGGAGGAAATCGTGTGGTTCCGGTTCTTCTCTAGACGGGCGTCTCCTATCGTCGAGCCTGCCCACACAACACCTTTATCTATTGACTTTGTATTTATTCTATAATCTGCTGTGTGTGGTTGTGGCATTCACAACAGTAAAGTGCTCAAATTTAACTCCTTCTATTGTCCGTTCATTTACGCCCCCTGTTGTGGGTCCATGTCACTACACTTTCCCAACAGTCTCATGAAGACATCAGCCAGCATGGCGTGTTGATTAATGTCTTTGATTCTGTCTTTCATATATATACGAGGTCTGTTAGAAAAGTATCCGACCTTATTATTTTTTTCAAAAACCATATGGCTTTGAATCACGTGTGATTGTGTCAGCCAAGCTTGAACCCTCGTGCGCATGCATGAGTTTTTTCATGCCTGTCGGCTGCTTCATTCGCCTGTGAGCAGGCTTTGAGTGAGGTGTGGTCTACCCCTCTGGTCTATTTTTTATTGCGAATAAATGTCTGAACAATTTGGATCTTTGCTGCATCAATTTTTTTCCAGAAACTGTGAGAGACCTCCAGGTGGACACCGTTCGAAAAATTAATATGGCTTTCAGGGACGATTTTATGGGGATTAAACAGATTACGGGGTGTTACTGCCCCTTTAAGGACGGCCCACAACTGAGCGCAGCGCGCTCCCAGCGCCGATGGACAGGCTGACACCCCGCTGGAACAACCAGATCATTTCCAACATGAAAGCTTTGTTGATCCGGGACCTCATCTGACTTTCACAAAAAGGCAGAAGATGTGGACGTCAGCACTTTTTCCGGCACATTCCACCATTACAGGAGTTTTTTTCATGGAAAAAGAAGCCGAGGGATGCGCCACGGAGCCGTTCATTACGCGGGACAAAACCACCTCGGTGTTGGTCTCATAGGACGGCTTAAAGGTGGATTTCAGATGGATTACGGTTGCTTTGGAAAATTAGTGGAAAATTCTACAGCTAGCCAGGCCCCTGTAGTCGGTGCGGACCAAGGTAGCTTAGCCGCCGTTAGTTTCTCTCTGGCAGATCCCGAGCAGCCGGGAAAGCAGGCCGACTGGGTGACTGTGAGGAGGAAGCGTAGTTCTAAACAGAAGCTCTGTGTATACCGCCAACCCGTTCACATTTCTAACCGTTTTTCCCCACTTGACGACACATCCGCTGAGGATCAAACTCTGGTTATTGGCAACTCTGTTTTGAGAAATGTGAAGTTAGCGACACCAGCAACCATAGTCAATTGTCTTCCGGGGGCCAGAGCAGGCGACATTGAAGGAAATTTGAAACTGCTGGCTAAGGCTAAGCATAAATTTGGTAAGATTGTAATTCACGTCGGCAGTAATGACACCCGGTTACGCCAATCGGAGGTCACTAAAATTAACATTGAATGGGTGTGTAACTTTGCAAAAACAATGTCGGACTCTGTAGTTTTCTCTGGGCCCCTCCCCAATCAGACCGGGAGTGACATGTTTAGCCGCATGTTCTCCTTGAATTGCTGGCTGTCTGAGTGGTGTCCAAAAAATGAGGTGGGCTTCATAGATAATTGGCAAAGCTTCTCGGGAAAACCTGGTCTTGTTAGGAGAGGTGGCATCCATCCCACTTTGGATGGAGCAGCTCTCATTTCTAGAAATCTGGCCAATTTTCTTAAATCCTCCAAACCGTGACTATCCAGGGTTGGGACCAGGAAGCAGAGTTGTAGTCTTACACACCTCTCTGCAGCTTCTCTCCCCCTGCCATCCCCTCATTACCCCATCCCCGTAGAGATGGTGCCTGCTCCCAGACCACCAACAACCAGTAAAAATCTATTTAAGCATAAAAATTCAAAAAGAAAAAAATAATATAGCACCTTCAACTGCACCACAGACTAAAACAGTTAAATGTGGTCTACAACTGCACCACAGACTAAAACAGTTAAATGTGGTCTATTAAACATTAGGTCTCTCTAAGTCCCTGTTAGTAAATGATATAATAATTGATCAACATATTGATTTATTCTGCCTTACAGAAACCTGGTTACAGCAGGATGAATATGTTAGTTTAAATGAGTCAACACCCCCGAGTCACACTAACTGCCAGAACGCTTGTAGCACGGGCCGAGGCGGAGGAATAGCAGCAATCTTCCATTCCAGCTTATTAATTACTCAAAAATCCAGACAGAGCTTTAATTCATTTGAAAGCTTGACTCTTAGTCTTGTCCATCCAAATTGGAAGTCCCAAAAACCAGTTTTATTTGTTATTATCTATCATCCACCTGGTCGTTACTGTGAGTTTCTCTGTGAATTTTCAGACCTTTTGTCTGACTTAGTGCTTAGCTCAGATAAGATCATTATAGTGGGCGATTTTAACATCCACACAGATGCTGAGAATGACAGCCTCAACACTGCATTTAATCTATTATTAGACTCTACTGGCTTTGCTCAAAAAGTAAATGAGTCCACCCACCACTTTAATCATATCTTAGATCTTGTTCTGACTTATGGTATGGAAATAGAAGACTTAACAGTATTCCCTGAAAACTCCCTTCTGTCTGATCATTTCTTAATAACATTTACATTTACTCTGATGGACTACCCAGCAGTGGGGAATAAGTTTCATTACACTAGAAGTCTTTCAGAAAGCGCTGTAACTAGGTTTAAGGATATGATTCCTTCTTTATGTTCTCTAATGCCATATACCAACACAGTGCAGAGTAGCTACCTAAACTCTGTAAGTGAGATAGAGTATCTCGTCAATAGTTTTACATCCTCATTGAAGACAACTTTGGATGCTGTAGCTCCTCTGAAAAAGAGCGCTTTAAATCAGAAGTGCCTGACTCCGTGGTATAACTCACAAACTCGCAGCTTAAAGCAGATAACCCGTAAGTTGGAGAGGAAATGGCGTCTCACTAATTTAGAAGATCTTCACTTAGCCTGGAAAAAGAGTCTGTTGCTCTATAAAAAAGCCCTCCGTAAAGCTAGGACATCTTTCTACTCATCACTAATTGAAGAAAATAAGAACAACCCCAGGTTTCTTTTCAGCACTGTAGCCAGGCTGACAAAGAGTCAATCAATCAATCAATTTTTTTATATAGCGCCAAATCACAACAAACAGTTGCCCCAAGGCGCTTTATATTGTAAGGCAAGGCCATACAATAATTACGTAAAAACCCCAATGTTCAAAACGACCCCCTGTGAGCAAGCACTTGGCTACAGTGGGAAGGAAAAACTCCCTTTTAACAGGAAGAAACCTCCAGCAGAACCAGGCTCAGGGAGGGGCAGTCTTCTGCTGGGACTGGTTGGGGCTGAGGGAGAGAACCAGGAAAAAGACATGCTGTGGAGGGGAGCAGAGATCGATCACTAATGATTAAATGCAGAGTGGTGCATACAGAGCAAAAAGAGAAAGAAACAGTGCATCATGGGAACCCCCCAGCAGTCTACGTCTATAGCAGCATAACTAAGGGATGATTCAGGGTCACCTGATCCAGCCCTAACTATAAGCTTTAGCAAAAAGGAAAGTTTTAAGCCTAATCTTAAAAGTAGAGAGGGTGTCTGTCTCCCTGATCTGAATTGGGACCTGGTTCCACAGGAGAGGAGCCTGAAAGCTGAAGGCTCTGCCTCCCATTCTACTCTTACAAACCCTAGGAACTACAAGTAAGCCTGCAGTCTGAGAGCGAAGCGCTCTATTGGGGTGATATGGTACTACGAGGTCCCTAAGATAAGATGGGACCTGATTATTCAAAACCTTATAAGTAAGAAGAAGAATTTTAAATTCTATTCTAGAATTAACAGGAAGCCAATGAAGAGAGGCCAATATGGGTGAGATATGCTCTCTCCTTCTAGTCCCTGTCAGTACTCTAGCTGCAGCATTTTGAATTAACTGAAGGCTTTTTAGGGAACTTTTAGGACAACCTGATAATAATGAATTACAATAGTCCAGCCTAGAGGAAAAAAATGCATGAATTAGTTTTTCAGCATCACTCTGAGACAAGACCTTTCTGATTTTAGAGATATTGCGTAAATGCAAAAAAGCAGTCCTACATATTTGTTTAATATGCGCTTTGAATGACATATCCTGATCAAAAATGACTCCAAGATTTCTCACAGTATTACTAGAGGTCAGGGTAATGCCATCCAGAGTAAGGATCTGGTTAGACACCATGTTTCTAAGATTTGTGGGGCCAAGTACAATAACTTCAGTTTTATCTGAGTTTAAAAGCAAGAAATTAGAGGTCATCCATGTCTTTATGTCTGTAAGACAATCCTGCAGTTTAGCTAATTGGTGTGTGTCCTCTGGCTTCATGGATAGATAAAGCTGGGTATCATCTGCATAACAATGAAAATTTAAGCAATACCGTCTAATAATACTGCCTAAGGGAAGCATGTATAAAGTGAATAAAATTGGTCCTAGCACAGAACCTTGTGGAACTCCATAATTAACTTTAGTCTGTGAAGAAGATTCCCCATTTACATGAACAAATTGTAATCTATTAGACAAATATGATTCAAACCACCGCAGCGCAGTGCCTTTAATACCTATGGCATGCTCTAATCTCTGTAATAAAATTTTATGGTCAACAGTATCAAAAGCAGCACTGAGGTCTAACAGAACAAGCACAGCCGAGTATTCCTTTAACTTTAACTAGTAATGACTTCATGACTTTCTTTGCTAATAAAATTTTAACTATTAGAGAAAAAATTACTCATAACCATCCCAAAGACGTATCGTTATCTTTGACTGCTTTCAGTGATGCCGGTATTTGGTTAGACTCTTTCTCTCCGATTGTTCTGTCTGAGTTATTTTCATTAGTTACTTCATCCAAACCATCAACATGTTTATTAGACCCCATTCCTACCAGGCTGCTCAAGGAAGCCCTACCATTATTTAATGCTTCGATCTTAAATATGATCAATCTATCTTTATTAGTTGGCTATGTACCACAGGCTTTTAAGGTGGCAGTAATTAAACCATTACTTAAAAAGCCATCACTTGACCCAGCTATCTTAGCTAATTATAGGCCAATCTTCAACCTTCCTTTTCTCTCAAAAATTCTTGAAAGGGTAGTTGTAAAACAGCTAACTGATCATCTGCAGAGGAATGGTCTATTTGAAGAGTTTCAGTCAGGTTTTAGAATTCATCATAGTACAGAAACAGCATTAGTGAAGGTTACAAATGATCTTCTTATGGCCTCAGACAGTGGACTCATCTCTGTGCTTGTTCTGTTAGACCTCAGTGCTGCTTTTGATACTGTTGACCATAAAATTTTATTACATTACAGATTAGAGCATGCCATAGGTATTAAAGGCACTGCGCTGCGGTGGTTTGAATCATATTTATCTAATAGATTACAATTTGTTCATGTAAATGGGGAATCTTCTTCACAGACTAAGGTTAATTATGGAGTTCCACAAGGTTCTGTGCTAGGACCAATTTTATTCACTTTATACATGCTTCCCTTAGGCAGTATTATTAGACGGCATTGCTTAAATTTTCATTGTTACGCAGATGATACCCAGCTTTATCTATCCATGAAGCCAGAGGACACACACCATTTAGCTAAACTGCAGGATTGTCTTACAGACATAAAGACATGGATGACCTCTAATTTCCTACTTTTAAACTCAGATAAAACTGAAGTTATTGTACTTGGCCCCACAAATCTTAGAAACATGGTGTCTAACCAGATCCTTACTCTGGATGGCATTACCCTGACCTCTAGTAATACTGTGAGAAATCTTGGAGTCATTTTTGATCAGGATATGTCATTCAAAGCGCATATTAAACAAATATGTAGGACTGCTTTTTTGCATTTACGCAATATCTCTAAAATTAGAAAGGTCTTGTCTCAGAGTGATGCTGAAAAACTAATTCATGCATTTATTTCCTCTAGGCTGGACTATTGTAATTCATTATTATCAGGTTGTCCTAAACGTTCCCTGAAAAGCCTTCAGTTAATTCAAAATGCTGCAGCTAGAGTACTAACGGGGACTAGAAGGAGAGAGCATATCTCACCCATATTGGCCTCTCTTCATTGGCTTCCTGTTAATTCTACAATAGAATTTAAAATTCTTCTTCTTACTTATAAGGTTTTGAATAATCAGGTCCCATCTTATCTTAGGGACCTCATAGTACCATATCACCCCAATAGAGCGCTTCGCTCTCAGACTGCAGGCTTACTTGTAGTTCCTAGGGTTTGTAAGAGTAGAATGGGAGGCAGAGCCTTCAGCTTTCAGGCTCCTCTCCTGTGGAACCAGCTCCCAATTTAGATCAGGGAGACAGACACCCTCTCTACTTTTAAGATTAGGCTTAAAACTTTCCTTTTTGCTAAAGCTTATAGTTAGGGCTGGATCAGATGACCCTGAACCATCCCTTAGTTATGCTGCTATAGACTTAGACTGCTGGGGGGTTCCCATGATGCACTGAGTGTTTCTTTCTCTTTTTGCTCTGTATGCACCACTCTGCATTTAATCATTAGTGACTGATCTCTGCTCCCCTCCACAACATGTCTTTTTCCTGGTTCTCTCCCTCAGCCCCAACCAGTCCCAGCAGAAGACTGCCCCTCGCTGAGCCTGGTTCTGCTGGAGGTTTCTTCCTGTTAAAAGGGAGTTTTTCCTTCCCACTGTCGCCAAGTGCTTGCTCACAGGGTGTCGTTTTGACCGTTGGGGTTTTTACGTAAATATTGTATGGCCTTGCCTTACAATATAAAGCGCCTTGTGGCAACTGTTTGTTGTGATTTGGTGCTATATAAATTGATTGACTATTGACTATTGGCTTTCCAGTCATGTGAATATACGATTGTGATTGTGCATGAGCTGGACATGCCAGAACATGTCCTGTGAGGCTTCATCACGGCGTTTCTTTTCGCCATGCAGCTCCCCCGCGACGCACGTAATTCCTCCGCCTTTGTTCCTCTTTCCATGACAAAAACTCCTGTAACAGTGAAATGTGCCATTCATTTCTAAACTGGACGCTGTCTTGATCCGGTATGTCCTCTGACTAGCATAGGAATTGTGAAAAGACGTGGACATCAGCACTTTTTCGGCACATTCCACCGTTACAGGAGTTTTTTTTTCATGGAAAAAGAAGCCGAGGGACGCGTCACCGTGCCGCTCTTGACGCGGCACAAAACCACCTCGGTGTTGGTCTCTCAGGACGGCTTTCAGACGAATTCCGGTTACTTTTCTGTCGTGTGAATATCTGAGAAATTGAGCTTGAGCTGGACAAGCCCCAACATGTCCTGTGAGGCTTCATCACGGCGTTTCTTTGCACCGAGCAGCTGCACCACGACGCGCCGAACTCCTCCGCACGTCTGTCTTAATGTGCCGGAAAATGTGCTGATGACCACGTCTTTTCACAATTCCTGTGCTAGTCAGAGGACATACCAGATCAAGACAGCGTCCAGTTTAGAAATGAATGGCACATTTCACTGTTACAGGAGTTTTTGTCATGGAAAGAGTAACAAAGGCGGAGGAATGCTGCGCGTCGTGGCGGAGCTGCATGGTGAAAAGAAACGCCGTGATGAAGCCTCACAGGACATGTTCTGGCATGTTCAGCTCATGCACAATCACAATCGGATATTCACACGACTGGAAAGCAACCGGAATCCGTCTGAAATCCACCTTTAAGCCGTCCTGTGAGACCAACACCGAGGTGGTTTTGTCCCGCGTAATGAACGGCTCCGTGGCGCGTCCCTCGGCTTCTTTTTCCATGAAAAAAAAAAACTCCTGTAACGGTGGAATGTGCCGGAAAAAGTGCTGACGTCCACATCTTCTGCCTTTTTGTGAAAGTCAGACGAGGTCCCGGATCAACAAAGCTTTCACATTGGAAATGATCTGGTTGTTTTTGCGGGGTGTCAGCCTGTCCATCGGCGCTGGGAGCGCGCCGCGCTCTCAGCAGTTGTGGGCCGTCCTTAAAGTAACACCCCGTAATGTGTTTAATCCTCATAAAATCGTCCCTGAAAGCCATATTAATTTTTCGAACGGTGTCCACCTGGAGGTCTCGTACAGTTTCTGGAAAAAAATTGATGCAGCAAATATCCAAATCGTTCAGACATTTATTCGCAATAAAAAAACGACGAGAGGGATGGACCACACCTCACTCAAAGCCTGCTCACAGGCGAATGAAGAAACCGACAGGCATGAAGAAACTCACGCATGTGGACGAGGGTTCAAGCTTGGCTGATGCAATCACACGTGATTCAAATCCATATGGTTTTTGAAAAAAATAATAAGGTCGGATACTTTTCTAACAGACCTCGTATATGTGTGATTTCAATTAATATTACTTTCCTAGTTAATCTCTGAACTGCTCACACTGTAAAATGACCTTTTGCTTACGAGGTCTGTGAGAAAAGTAATGGACCTTTTTATTTTTTTCAAAAACTATATGGATTTGATTCATATGTTTTTACGTCAGCCAAGCTTGATCCTTCGTGCGCATGCGTGAGTTTTTCCACGCCTGTCGGTTGCATCATTCGCCTGTGGGCAGGCTTTGAGTGAGCACTGGTCCTCCCCCCTCATCGGATTTTCATTGTGAGGAAAATGTCTGAACGGCTGGAGCTATGCTGCATCAAATTTTGTGAGTGGGTGGGCCCTTCAGAGCTGACTGACGGACAGTGACGAGGGTCATGCCCGCCGGCTCTCCGTGATCAGGAAAGAAATTCAGTGTTTCCTCACGTGGTCATTCTCTGTGATAATTTGAGTTGTCTTTTCTACCAGGTTCAACTCTTGACACATGTACAGCGCACAGTGATCCGCTGGTGACCACACCGCAAATCAATCAATCAATCAATCAACTTTTTTCTTATATAGCGCCAAATCACAACAAACAGTTGCCCCAAGGCGCTCCATATTGTAAGGCAAGGCCATACAATAATTATGAAAAACCCCAACGGTCAAAACGACCCCCTATGAGCAAGCACTTGGCCACAGTGGGAAGGAAAAACTCCCTTTTAACAGGAAGAAACCTCCAGCAGAACCAGGCTCAGGGAGGGGCAGTCTTCTGCTGAGACTGGTTGGGGCTGAGGGAAAGAACCAGGAAAAAGACATGCCGAGAAGGGGGGCAGAGATCGATCACTAATGATTAAATGCAGAGTGATGCATACGGAGCAAAAAGAGAAAGAAACAGTGCATCATGGGAACCCCCCCACAGTCTACGTCTAAAGCAACATAACCAAGGGATGGTCCAGGGTCACCCGATCCAGCCCTAACTATAAGCCTTAGCGAAAAGGAAAGTTTTAAGCCTAATCTTAAAAGTAGAGAGGGTATCTGTCTCCCTGATCTGAATTGGGAGCTGGTTCCACAGGAGAGGAGCCTGAAAGCTGAAGGCTCTGCCTCCCATTCTACTCTTACAAACCCTAGGAACCACAAGTAAGCCCGCAGTCTGAGAGCGAAGCGCTCTAATGGGGTAATATGGTACTACGAGGTCCCTAAGATAAGATGGGACCTGATTATTCAAAACCTTATAAGTAAGAAGAAGAATTTTAAATTCTATTCTAGAATTAACAGGAAGCCAATGAAGAGAGGCCAACACGGGTGAGATATGCTCTCTCATGCTAGTCCCCGTCAGTACTCTAGCTGCAGCATTCTGAACCAACTGAAGGCTTTTTAGGGAACTTTTAGGACAACCTGATAATAATGAATTACAATAGTCCAGCCTAGAGGAAATAAATGCATGAATTAGTTTTTCAGCATCACTCTGAGACAAGACCTTTCTGATTCTAGAGATATTGCGTAAATGCAAAAAGGCAGTCCTACATATTTGTTTAATATGCGCTTTGAATGACATATCCTGATCAAAAATGACTCCAAGATTTCTCACAGTATTACTAGAGATCAGGGAAATGCCATCCAGAGTAACGATCTGGTTAGACACCATGCTTCTAAGATTTGTGGGGCCAAGTACAATAACTTCAGTTTTATCTGAGTTTAAAAGCAGGAAATTAGAGGTCATCCATGTCTTTATGTCTGTAAGACAATCCTGCAGTTTAGCTAATTGGTGTGTATCCTCTGGCTTCATGGATAGATAAAGCTGGGTATCATCTGCGTAACAATGAAAATTTAAGCAATACCGTCTAATAATACTGCCTAAGGGAAGCATGTATAAAGTGAATAAAATTGGTCCTAGCACAGAACCTTGTGGAACTCCATAATTAACTTTAGTCTGTGAAGAAGATTCCCCATTTACATGAACAAACTGTAATCTATTAGACAAATATGATTCAAACCACCGCAGCGCAGTGCCCTTAATACCTGTGACATGCTCTAATCTCTGTAATAAAATTTTATGGTCAACAGTATCAAAAGCAGCACTGAGGTCCAACAGAACAAGCACAGAGATAAGTCCACTGTCCGAAGCCATAAGAAGATCATTTGTAACCTTCACTAATGCTGTTTCTGTACTATGATGAATTCTAAAACCTGACTGAAACTCTTCAAATAGACCATTCCTCTGCAGGTGATCAGTTAGCTGTTTTACAACTACCCTCTCAAGAATCTTTGAGAGAAAAGGAAGGATGGAGATTGACCTATAATTAGCTAAGATGGCTGGGTCAAGTGATGGCTTTTTAAGTAATGGTTTAATTACTGCCACCTTAAAGGCCTGTGGTACATAACCAACTAACAAAGATAGATTGATCATATTTAAGATTGAAGCATTAAATAATGGTAGGACTTCCTTGAGCAGCCTGGCAGGAATGGGGTCTAATAAACATGTTGATGGTTTGGATGAAGTAACTAATGAAAATAACTCAGACAGAACAATCGGAGAGAAAGAGTCTAACCAAATACCGGCATCACTGAAAGCAGCCAAAGATAACGATACATCTTTGGGATGGTTATGAGTAATTTTTTCTCTAATAGTTAAAATTTTGTTAGCAAAGAAAGTCATGAAGTCATTACTAGTTAAAGTTAATGGAATACTCAGCTCAATAGAGCTCTGACTCTTTGTCAGCCTGGCTACAGTGCTGAAAAGAAACCTGGGGTTGTTCTTATTTTCTTCAATTAGTGATGAGTAGAAAGATGTCCTAGCTTTACGGAGGGCTTTTTTATAGAGCAACAAACTCTTTTTCCAGGCTAAGTGAAGATCTTCTAAATTAGTGAGACGCCATTTCCTCTCCAACTTACGGGTTATCTGCTTTAAGCTACGAGTTTGTGAGTTATACCACGGAGTCAGACACTTCTGATTTAAAGCTCTCTTTTTCAGAGGAGCTACAGCATCCAAAGTTGTCTTCAATGAGGATGTAAAACTATTGACGAGATACTCTATCTCACTTACAGAGTTTAGGTAGCTACTCTGCTCTGTGTTGGTATATGACATTAGAGAACATAAAGAAGGAATCATATCCTTAAACCTAGTTACAGCGCTTTCTGAAAGACTTCTAGTGTAATGAAACTTATTCCCCACTGCAGGGTAGTCCAACAGGGTAAATGTAAATGTTATTAAAAATGATCAGACAGAAGGGAGTTTTCAGGGAATATACTGTTAAGTCTTCTATTTCCATACCATAAGTCAGAACAAGATCTAAAATATGATTAAAGTGGTGGGTGGACTCATTTACTTTTTGAGCAAAGCCGATAGAGTCTAATAATAGATTAAATGCAGTGTTGAGGCTGTCATTCTCAGCATCTGTGTGGATGTTAAAATCGCCCACTATAATTATCTTATCTGAGCTAAGCACTAAGTCAGACAAAAGGTCTGAAAATTCACAGAGAAACTCACAGTAACGACCAGGTGGACGATAGATAATAACAAATAAAACTGGTTTTTGGGACTTCCAATTTGGATGGACAAGACTAAGAGACAAGCTTTCAAATGAATTAAAGCTCTGTCTAGGTTTTTGATTAATTAATAAGCTGGAATGGAAGATTGCTGCTAATCCTCCACCCCGGTCCGTGCTACGAGCATTCTGACAGTTAGTGTGACTCGGGGGTGTTGACTCATTTAAACTAACATATTCATCCTGCTGTAACCAGGTTTCTGTTAGGCAGAATAAATCAATATGTTGATCAATTATTATATCATTTACCAACAGGGACTTAGAAGAGAGAGACCTAATGTTTAATAGACCACATTTAACTGTTTTAGTCTGTGGTGCAGTTGAAGATGCTATATTATTTTTTCTTTTTCAATTTTTATGCTTAAATAGATTTTTGCTGGTTATTGGTGGTCTGGGAGCAGGCACCGTCTCTACGGGGATGGGGTAATGAGGGGATGGCAGGGGGAGAGAAGCTGCAGAGAGGTGTATAAGACCACAGCTCTGCCTCCTGGTCCCAACGCTAGACAGTCACAGTTTGGAGGATCCAAAAAAATTGGCCAGATTTCTAGAAATGAGAGCTGCTCCCTCTAAAGTGGGATGGATGCCGTCTCTCCTAACAAGACCAGGTTTTCCCCAGAAGCTTTGCCAATTATCAATGAAGCCCACCTCATTTTTTGGACACCACTCAGACAGACAGCAATTCAAGGAGAACATGCGGCTAAACATGTCACTCCCGGTCCGATTGGGGAGGGGCCCAGAGAAAACAACAGAGTCCGACATTGTTTTTGCAAAGTTACACACCGATTTAATGTTAATTTTAGTGACCTCCGATTGGCGTAACCGAGTGTCATTACTGCCGACGTGAATTACAATCTTACCAAATTTACGCTTAGCCTTAGCCAGCAATTTCAAATGTCCTTCGATGTCGCCTGCTCTGGCCCCCGGAAGACAATTGACAATGGTTGCTGGTGTCGCTAACTTCACATTTCTCAAAACAGAGTCGCCAATAACCAGAGTTTGATCCTCGGCGAGTGTATCGTCGAGTGGGGAAAAATGGTTAGAGATGTGAACGGGTTGACGGTGTACACGGGGCTTCTGTTTAGGGCTACGCTTCCTCCTCACAGTCACCCAGTCGGCCTGCTTTCCCGACTGCACGGGATCTGCCAGGGGGGAACTAACGGCGGCTAAGCTACCTTGGTCCGCACCGACTACAGGGGCCTGGCTAGCTGTAGAATTTTCCACGGTGCGGAGCCGAGCCTCCAATTCGCCCAGCCTGGCCTCCAAAGCTACGAATAAGCTGCACTTATTACAAGTACCGTTACTGCTAAAGGAGGCCGAGGAATAACTAAACATTTCACACCCAGAGCAGAAAAGTACGGGAGAGACAGGAGAAGCCGCCATGCTAAATCGGCTAAGAGCTAGTAGCTGCACTAAGCTAGTGGATTCCCAAAAACACACAAAGTGAATAATGTGCAAATAATCCAGAGGTGATTCATCAGAAGGAGTGCCCCAATCAAGGCACCAAACAGGCCATGAAGCAGCACAGGCAACGCACGACAACAGCAAACGCACGACAACGGTGCTAAAATAAAATAAAAATAAAAAATAAAATATAAAAACGAAAGCGTTAGCAAGCTAGTTAGCTTGCCAACGCTAATGAAAGTTAGCTGATAAAAGTGCTCCGTCGCGATGTTTCGACCGTTAGAGGTCTTCCTTAGGCGTTGGAGCACAGTAAAAAAGTTAAAAAAAGTAAAAAGGTAAAAAAGTAAAAAAGTCTTGAAAAAGACTGTTAGTTCAAGTCCAAAGCAGCAGGTAGCAGTCTCTGTGTAAACAGTCCCAACAGAGAGCCAAAATAGCCAAATGAGATATGTGTTTTAATTCTTCCAGTGTGGTTAGTTACACCGCAGTTACACGTGCTTTGCTGTGTTGTCCAGTGTTGCGGTGCGCTGACGCAGCGGTCAGCTGAAGCGATATGTGTGTTTTAATTTATTTCCACGTGAGGACAGCATGCGGACATCTGCACTTCACAGTGAAGTTATGCAAGGTTATATTCTACAAGCCACTGCAGGTGTTCTCCAGCTGTGACTTGTGAGCACAGATATCTGAACAGCTGCAGGTCACAGGGACACGCCCATTTGTCTTCTGACTTCGTCGGCTCACAGAAAAAAAGGCTCACTCTCTCTTCCTTTGTTCTGTGATTTTAATTTTATGTATGTATTATTATTTTTTGTCCTGCATCTGTCTGATGTCTGTGTTTTTAATGGAACACTTTCCAAGCACGATCAGGTCGAGCTGCCAGCCGGCGGTCAGCTGACAGGCACTGTATGTCCACAGTAAAGCATATGAGCAAACTGATCACACATGACGGAGTTCACACCTTTACCCTTATTAGTTTTATTTAATTTCTACTCTTTCTGTCTGTCATGTAAACTACAATTTACGTAGTGGAAATGACATGAGCCTGCCCTACTCATTAATTTCACACCGTGCTGCGCGCTCAGTCGCTGGCCAGTCCTCATGTGATCGCGTCTGTATGTAATTATCAGTATGTCATGAGGGCGTAGCCCCGGCCTGCACATGTGCGTTGCGTGTTCTCCAGCTGAGTTACAGTACACAGCAGTCAGCTGTTCCAGCAGCGCACTACGTTGGACAACAACCGGACTCTGGGACCCACAGCCACAGCTGACAATGTTGGATTCATGGTGTGTGTGTGTGTGTGTGTGTGTTGGGGAATGACACTGCACAAGCTGTTTGTGTGTGTGTGTGTGGGGAGGGGGGTTGGCACAGTCACACCCATGTGTGTTGCTTGGTAACACTACACTTGTGTTGCACTTAAACAATTTTCACAAACAGCTCAAATGTGGTTATTTGCTCTCTGCTCGTGCCAGCAGTGCGAATAGCCCCACCTTTTCTAAGTGCCCAGCGAGCGGTGTTGGATGTTTGCGTGTGGCACATGGAATTTGGCTGACACCTGCCGAGAGAGGAGTCGAGGCAGGGCACTCACTGTCTTCCGGTCGCTGGTGTGCGTGAATGGTTGTGGTGACAGCTGTACGAGGTGTTTGAGGCGGCTCAGATTTTTCACGAGTGGCATGCAATTCCTCCTTTGTGTACCAGCCGGCTTCAATCAGTGGTGGGCACAGTTCAGCTAATCCTTTGCTATCAGATTAGCTTTTCAGATAAATTTTAAAACCATCACCGGCCCAATTATCTTCCAATAAATTTAGTTCCAATAACTTTCAGTCCGATAACATTTTCTTTGCTGGTAAAGTTTAATGGTCAAAAACGTTTGTAAACCCTAAAATCAAAAATTTTAGTCCGTTTGTAGTGTGTTTCTAGCCACGGAGCAGACTGGCTGCCTGTCGCTTGCTGATGACATTATCATTAAGCGCAAAACGTGATTGGCCAATCGACGCAGGGATCATTGTGGGTAATGTAGTTCAGGTTCACTGCACGTTACAGTGAGTCGTCCACTCGACACAAAAACAAAACAGACTAATTTTAACATTATTTTATTTTATTTCTTTGTGGCTGTAATTTAATCGCCAAGACTCTGTGGGGGAGAGGAGCTCTCATGGCGCAGCTGTGTGTACAGAGGGTGGGACCTTTCTTCACGTTTAGACACTGTTTTGGATTTAAAACGTGGATTATTTATTCAGATGAATCCCAATGAAACTAACAGGTGAGAATTTATATTTACTACGTGTATTTTATTCTGCCAATCAATGCATTAATGGATGTATTTCCGTTGTTTAATCAATCAATCAATTCAATCAATTTTTTTTTTATATAGCGCCAAATCACAACAAACAGTTGCCCCAAGGCGCCTTATATTGTAAGGCAAGGCCATACAACAATTATGTAAAACCCCAACGGTCAAAACGACCCCCTGTGAGCAAGCACTTGGCTACAGTGGGAAGGAAAAACTCCCTTTTAACAGGAAGAAACCTCCAGCAGAACCAGGCTCAGGGAGGGGCAGTCTTCTGCTGGGACTGGTTGGGGCTGAGGGAGAGAACCAGGAAAAAGACATGCTGTGGAGGGGAGCAGAGATCGATCACTAGTGATTAAATGCAGAGTGGTGCATACAGAGCAAAAAGAGAAAGAAACAGTGCATCATAGGAACCCCCCAGCAGTCTACGTCTATAGCAGCATAACTAAGGGATGGCTTAGGGTCACCTGATCCAGCCCTAACTATAAGCTTTAGCAAAAAGGAAAGTTTTAAGCCTAATCTTAAAAGTAGAGAGGGTGTCTGTCTCCCTGATCTGAATTGGGAGCTGGTTCCACAGGAGAGGAGCCTGAAAGCTGAAGGCTCTGCCTCCCATTCTACTCTTACAAACCCTAGGAACTACAAGTAAGCCTGCAGTCTGAGAGCGAAGCGCTCTATTGGGGTGATATGGTACTACGAGGTCCCTAAGATAAGATGGGACCTGATTATTCAAAACCTTATAAGTAAGAAGAAGAATTTTAAATTCTATTCTAGAATTAACAGGAAGCCAATGAAGAGAGGCCAATATGGGTAAGATATGCTCTCTCCTTCTAGTCCCCGTCAGCACTCTAGCTGCAGCATTTTGAATTAACTGAAGGCTTTTTAGGGAACTTTTAGGACAACCTGATAATAATGAATTACAATAGTCCAGCCTAGAGGAAATAAATGCATGAATTAGTTTTTCAGCATCACTCTGAGACAAGACCTTTCTGATTTTAGAGATATTGCGTAAATGCAAAAAAGCAGTCCTACATATTTGTTTAATATGCGCTTTGAATGACATATCCTGATCAAAAATGACTCCAAGATTTCTCACAGTTTTACTAGAGGTCAGGGTAATGCCATCCAGAGTAAGGATCTGGTTAGACACCATGTTTCTAAGATTTGTGGGGCCAAGTACAATAACTTCAGATTTATCTGAGTTTAAAAGCAGGAAATTAGAGGTCATCCATATCTTTATGTCTGTAAGACAATCCTGCAGTTTAGCTAATTGGTGTGTGTCCTCTGGCTTCATGGATAGATAAAGCTGGGTATCATCTGCGTAACAATGAAAATTTAAGCAATACCGTCTAATAATATTGCCTAAGGGAAGCATGTATAAAGTGAATAAAATTGGTCCTAGCACAGAACCTTGTGGAACTCCATAATTAACTTTAGTCTGTGAAGAAGATTCCCCATTTACATGAACAAATTGTAATCTATTAAACAAATATGATTCAAACCACCGCAGCGCAGTGCCTTTAATACCTATGGCATGCTCTAATCTCTGTAATAAAATTTTATGGTCAACAGTATCAAAAGCAGCACTGAGGTCTAACAGAACAAGCACAGAGATGAGTCCACTGTCCGAGGCCATAAGAAGATCATTTGTAACCTTCACTAATGCTGTTTCTGTACTATGATGAATTCTAAAACCTGACTGAAACTCTTCAAATAGACCATTCCTCTGCAGATGATCAGTTAGCTGTTTTACAACTACCCTTTCAAGAATTTTTGAGAGAAAAGGAAGGTTGGAGATTGGCCTATAATTAGCTAAGATAGCTGGGTCAAGTGATGGCTTTTTAAGTAATGGTTTAATTACTGCCACCTTAAAAGCCTGTGGTACATAGCCAACTAACAAAGATAGATTGATCATATTTAAAATCGAAGCATTAAATAATGGTAGGGCTTCCTTGAGCAGCCTGGTAGGAATGGGGTCTAATAAACATGTTGATGGTTTGGATGAAGTAACTAATGAAAATAACTCAGACAGAACAATCGGAGAGAAAGAGTCTAACCAAATACCGGCATCACTGAAAGCAGCCAAAGATAACGATACGTCTTTGGGATGGTTATGAGTAATTTTTTCTCTAATAGTTAAAATTTTGTTAGCAAAGAAAGTCATGAAGTCATTACTAGTTAAAGTTAAAGGAATACTCAGCTCAATAGAGCTCTGACTCTTTGTCAGCCTGGCTACAGTGCTGAAAAGAAACCTGGGGTTGTTCTTATTTTCTTCAATTAGTGATGAGTAGAAAGATGTCCTAGCTTTACGGAGGGCTTTTTTATAGAGCAACAGACTCTTTTTCCAGGCTAAGTGAAGATCTTCTAAATTAGTGAGATGCCATTTCCTTTAAGCCACAGGGTTCAAAGCATGTGAAAAAAGCGGCAGCTTTTTCGTTTGTAAATGACGGTGTATCTAATACTGAGATAAACTGTGACTTCTAATACTGCGTTTTACTGCTTTTGAAAGATGATGACAGTGTCTGGGGTTTTATTTTTTTATTTACTCATTTTTCATGTGTTCTTTGGCCACCACTGGCTTCAATCATGTAATTTAATCGGTCTTTAGTAGTGTTAATCTAGACACAGTCTTGTGCTGTTACTGGGGACAGACTGCAGTCATGTACGACAAAACTAGCTGCATTTTTATTGTGCTTTCCTGTGCAGAAGTGCTTTACCTTCAGCATGTGAAGGTAAAGTACACTGGAGCTGCTTGGTGGTTGAGACAGATGGTTTTTTTAATCTTTGCCTTCCTGCATTTTTCTCCTTCTAATAGGAATCAAACTTATGACCTGGTCACAAGACTGATCCTGAAAAATAAAACTGGGTTATCATCCATTGAAATGGATACTGTAAAACCATGTAATGAAGTTAACTGGGCAATTCTGCCCAGTATACTGCAGAATTTCTAGTTTCATTGACTGTATAAGAACCTGAAATGGGACTACAAAGATTTTGCCCTTCACCAAAGAATCACATAAGCACATCCATTCTCTCTGTTATCTGCAGTTTTAACAGAAATGTTAGCTTTCGAATTTGGACAAAATAAATGAAAGAGAATAGCACCATCATTTTACAACACAAAACCTGTGTATATGTGTCAGGATTTGAGTTCTGTCTGCTTTTATTTCTTTACTTTGATTCGTTTGTTCAGTTGCTTTCTGTTTGTTTAGTCTCTTGCTGGGGTTTTTCCTGTTTGGGTCTGTCTGTCCCTTTCTCTCTTGTCTGTTTCTGCTGGCTCTTGGTGGTGGATGTTTCCCTCTCTCTGACCACACCCTCTTTCTGGAGCATTCTAGGCACACCTGTTTTCAATCTACACCTCATCACCTGGGTGTATATAAGCTCCTCATTTTCCCTGCTCCCTCACCAGATTGATGCGCCTAGTGCCTTCTCGTCAGCTGTTTTTGTATTCTCGACCTGCTTGCCTCGTGTGTTACAATTACCTGCCTGTATCCTCGACCACAGTTTTTGCCTGATGTTTTTGGTTTTGTTACTCTTGTTGAACTGCCTCACTGTGTACGGACCCCGTTTACTGCTTTTACTTACAGAGCTTGTTGTCAGAGTCCTGCATTTGCATCCAGCCTAACCTGTCAACCAGACCTGATAACTGTTATTGTATTTAGGGGAGGTAATGATCTAGTGGTTAAGGCGTTGGGCTTGAGACCAGAAGATCCTCTGTTCAAATCCCAGCCTGACTGGAAAATCACTGAGGGCCCATGGGCAAGGTCCTTAATCCCCTATTGTAGTGGGCTCCTTGTATGGCAGCACCCTCACATCTGATTGAATGTGAGGCATTATTTGTAAAGCGCTTTGAGTGTGTGATGCAGATGGAAAAGAGCTATATAAATGCAGTCCATTTACCCTTAAGACTCAAATTTTTTAGAAACATTAAGTGATAATGTAAATAAAATCTTTGGTAAAATGTCAAATCATGGTAGCATTTCTTTCCATAGGTTACACTCACAACATCAGACTCTTTCAGATAAACAGGCTCTTGCACTCTTGGGGGTATGACATGCACACAAAATATTTGTATCCTTTTTGATCTACACCTGTACCTTCACACAATGAGGGTGCCCATTTTATATCCAAAAGTACATTTCCAAAAGGTATCCTATAAGGTGAAAACGGTGTACCTTTGTTTAATTTTAAATCTACAAAATCACTGTTGAGTATATTCAAAGGTCCACTGTTTCAAAGGAAAGTGATGTTTGAGATGTTCACCAACATGAGACACCTCAGGTTTGGACTGGTCTCCGGTATGCTGTGGTCAACCAGTCAGGTGTGTTTCTCTATGCAATATCCAGCACACCAATGCATATGATTACAGCTGCTGGGGAGGTGATAATCTCAAGCAGTAGTTCTACATACCCCTATGGGTGCTTGGTGGTATTACAGGGGGTACGTGAGAGTGTTTATTGAAATTTAGTATAACCAATAAAAAGTTAAAGTACCAAAGTACTTATCTGAAACTTCATGGTTAGCGGTGACCCGGATAAATAAAACAGACAACAGCGGTAGATTCCTTATTATACAACGGCTGAGTGGATCCATGTCATTTGATTGGTGCTTTGTATGTCACATGACATGGATTAATTCGTCCCATTTGTGTTGCATTGCATTTAGAGTGCGGCTTGGTTTACATTTGATACCATTGCACTCTACACAGGCACGCGCGCACGTCATCGTGCACATGTGCACACATGATCGCGTGCGCACGTGTTCGTGCGCACACACACATGCGCGTGCCCACACGTGTATGCGTGCGCACGCACACAAAACAAATCCTCTGTGCTATCTGGAGGCTGTGAGCAGGAAGAGAGAAAGAAAAGCTGGACTCATTTCTGACGTGATTTTTTTTTCTTTTTTTTGCTGTACTGAGGATGTACACAGTCTTTCTTTGGGAGTACACGCATGCACAAGCGCTGACCAGGTTGCGTGTGTGTGCGTGCACACACGGGGGACAACAACTCTCACAAGACATAATTTGATTGAGCTAACTGACCCTGCTAATTCTTGTAAGATATATACACACACACACACACACACACACACAAAACAAATCCACTGTGCTATCTGGAGGCTGTGAGCAGGAACAGAGAAAGAAAAACTGGACTCATTTCTGACGTGATTTTTTTTTCCCGCTGCACTGAGGACGTACACAGGCGACCAAGCTGGTTGCGTGTGCGTGCGCAGGGGGGACAACGACACGGTAATTTGATTGAGCTAACTAACGCTGCTACACACACACACACACACACATACAAAATCCACTTCGCTGTAAGCCATCTGGATGCATGAAGACCTATTCAGATGAAACGCTGATGTGATTTTTGGCTGGACTGAGGAACTACACAAAGTCTTTTTTTTTATTTTATTTTATGGAATTCCGAAGTCAGTACAATTTGGACTTTAGCAGCAGTGGAACACCAAAATGTGAGTCCTTTTTCTGTTGTTTATAAATTAATAAAATATCAAATGACAAGGATCTATTTTAGCCATTATATAAAACAAATAATGAATGTTTTTACATTCTTTCAATAGAACAAATATTTAATTCGGTGAAAGCTGGAACAAACCAACGAGGCTCGCTGAATGGTTTGTTCCAGCTTTCACCTCATAAAATATTTGTACCATTGAACTCATAAACATTCATTATTTGTAT
Source organism: Thalassophryne amazonica (assembly GCF_902500255.1). Lineage (NCBI taxonomy): Eukaryota > Metazoa > Chordata > Actinopteri > Batrachoidiformes > Batrachoididae > Thalassophryne > Thalassophryne amazonica. The sequence continues at coordinate 8,260,628 of NC_047111.1, read as the reverse complement.
ACTACCAGGAATGTCAAAACTCTTGAGAGAACTACAGCTTTACTGTCAGCCCCCCCCAATAGTTGAGCTTCTCACCCTGTCCCAGAGTGTAAGCCTGGATGTCCAACAGAGGACTCTAATGTCTAGCAGTTGTATCAGCAACCTTTTCTTTTGGTCATTACTCAACGTTCATGACCATAAGTGAGGATAGGAGCATAAATCGACTGTTAAATCAAGAGCCTTGCCTTCTTCACCATGAAGGCATCCGTAAGACATCAGATGTCACCTCAGTCTGTCTATTGATTTCATGCTCCAGCTTACACCATTCATGAACAAGACTCCATGATACTTAAACTCCTCCACTTGGAGCAATAACTTTCCTCTGACCCAGAGAGACCAGTGCATCCTTTTCGGACAGAGGACCATGGGGTCAGGTGTGGAGGTGTTGATTCTCATCCCAGTCACTTCATAGTTGGCTTCCAACATACCCAATGCACATCAGAGGTCACTGCCTGATGAAGCCAACAGAACCAGATCATCTGCAAAAAAGCAGACATGCAACCCTGAGGCTGCTGAAATGGACACCCTCCAATTTCTGACTGCACCTTGAAATCCCATTCATGACCATCATGAACAGGATTGGTGACAAGGGGCAGCCCTGGTGAAATCCAACAATCACCTGGAACAAGACTGATGTGATGCCAAGAATGCAGGTCCTACTTTGGTTGTATTGAGGATGGATCGCCTGTGGCACTGGTTTTGATACCCCATACTTCTGCAGCCACCCCAGGGCACCTTGAGATACCCAGTCATGCACCTTTTTCCAAGTCCACAAAACACATGTAGATTGGTAATTCATACTCCTAGGATTTTTCTAATTTATATTAAAATAGTCAAGTGACCTTTGTGTGCATGTGTTTGGCTTCAATCATGCAAAAACAGGGGAAGCAGACATCTGCTCTTTGGTATGCTTGTGTTTTTGGGTCAGGGATGAACGATGTGAAAACGGAAAGTTGATAGGACAAATATTTTTGGAGAAATGAGTAATTTTAGCTAACACTAATAAACAATGGATGTTGTGCTGCAATGCACCATGGGAGTTCGGGGTTTGAGGTTTTAAATGTTGTTATTGTGGTTTATGTTAGTTTAACAATGTTGTTAGTGTTATTGAGTCATTGTGTTTTTGTACCTCAGTGTTGCTTTTAACATGATTGAATAAAGTTTTATGTTGGTTCCTTGAGTGAAATGTTTAGTGGTTTTAATCTCTTCAGCCACTGCCTTTGTTTGTCAAAGTATCTTTCTTTGTTTGTACACACAGCATAGCACAGCTGACATTTGCTGTTTGTTGTGCTTATGTATTTTGGGTCGCAGATGAATGATGCCAAAAGAGAACTCTGATAGGACTAATAGACGGAGAGCTATGAATATGTGCTGAATATAATGCTTTTATTTGTCATTGTGCATGCAAGCACAACAAAATGAAAAGTGCAATCTCACCTCAAGATGCATGTACACATAATAAATAAATACTAAAATAATACTAATACTAAAAAACACTCAGAAATTCTCACACAGTACAGCAATTGCATAAAAGGGGGAGGGGGAGGTGATGGTCTAGTGGTTAAGCATTGGGCTTGAGACCAGAGGATCCTTGGTTCAAATCTCAGCCTGACTGGAAAATCACTAAGGGCCCTTGGGCAAGGTCGATGATCCCCTAGTTGATCCCGGTGTGTAGTGAGCGCCTTGTATGGCAGCACACTCACATCGGGGTGAATGTGAGGCATTTTGATGTGTAAAGTGCTTTGAGCGTCTGATGCAGATGGAAAAGAACTATGTAAATGCAGTCCATTTACCATTTATAAAAACATTATTGCACAGTGGTATTTAGTGCACAAATAGCTCTTGCAACAAAGCTATTTTTTAAGTCTGTTTTTGTTTTCAATGCCCTGTACCGTCTGCCTGATGCAGTTCCCGTACAGCAGTTCAAACAGATGATGTCCAGGGTGGGAGGGATCTCTGACTATGTTTTTGCCTTCCTGGGGCAGCGACAATTCCTGTAGTTAAGGCAAAGGACAGCCAGTCATCTTCTGGGCTGTGGTGACAACCCTCTGGAGAGCTTTCCTGTCTGTGACTGTGCAGCTGGAAAACCACACACATAAACAGTAGGTCAGAATGCTCTATGGAGCAGCGATAGAAGGCCAACAGCAGTCTCTGTGGAAGGTGGTTGTTCCTGAGAACCCTCAGGAAATACAGTCTCTGCTGCGCCTTCTTAATGGTGCCATGGTGTTGGTGATTCAAGTCCGGTCGTCCCTCAGGTGCATGCCCAGAAACCGGAAATCAGAGACATTTTCCACACGGTCCCCACCGATGACCAGTGGCTGTATGTTCATTTTCCTCCTCCTGTAGTTGACCACCATCTCCTTTGTTTTTAAGGTGTTCAGGATCAGGTTGTTCTCCCTGCACCATACAGACAGCCACTGCACCTCTTCTCTATAGGCAGTTTCATCCTTACCAGAAAGGAGTCCCACCATGGTGGTGTCATCAGCAAACTTGATATCATTGCTGGGGTGAGAGGGGGTGCAGTCATGGGTGTAGAGGGTATAGAGCAAAGGGCTCAGCACACAGCCCTGAGGAGAGCCGGTGCTGAGGCTGATGGCCGAGGAGATGTGAGGGCCAACTCTTACCCTCTGAGAGCAGCCCGTGAGGAAGTCCAGGATCCACAGGCAGATGGACTGGGACACACCCAGGTCCAACAACGTAGTCACCAGTCTGCTTAGAAGGATGGTATTAAATGCTGAGCTAAAGTCCACGAGGACCAGCCTAATGTAGCTCTCCTGCTGCTCCAGGTGGGACAGAGCCACATGTAGAGCTGTAATAATGGCGTCCTCTGTGGACCTACTGGCACAATAAGCAAACTGGTGAAGGTGGAACCCAGGGGGGAGGTAGGAGGTGATGTAGGCCCGTACTAGCTTCTCAAAGCACTTCATAATGATGGTAGTTAGTGCCACCGGGTGATAGTCATTCAGACCACTGATCCTGGTCTTCTTAGGGAGGGGGACAATAATAGAGGACTTCAGGCAGGGGAGTGGGGACAGCAGCCTGGTTCAGGGACTGGTTAAAAATGTTTGTAAAAACCCCAGCCAACTGAGCTGCACATTCTCTCAACACCTGACCTGAGGCATCGTCTGGACCCACAGTTTTTCTTGGATTCACCCCCCCCCCCTCCCCCAGCTAATGTTGCTAATTACATTTTGCACTCATGCCTTTCCAGCAAGGGGCAGTAAATCATCTTTATATTAAAAGCATAAGTGCATATAATTGTAAATACATTAAAAATACATGGATGAAACAAGAAAGTGAAAACATTTATTTCTGTTGTGGTCCATTTAAAAATCAAATGACAAAATAGAAGTAATAAAATAAAAATGGTGATAATAATAATAATGATAATAATAGCATGTATATGATAACAACATAAACAATTTAGAAATACTTTAAGACAGTAAATTAACGTTAAAAATTACATAATAAAAGGGTTGAGTTCCTTTTCTAAAAACTGTTGTCAAACTTTCTTAAAACATTCTGGACTCACAGGCCTTTCCAAGTCATTCCTTAGTTTATTACCACCCCTGAAAAATGTCAGCTACCTGATTTATAAACATGACCCAATCTAGAGCCCATGGATCCCCACAGACAACACATTTCATGGCTCCCCCTGAATCTGAGGTTCAACTAAGCCAAAGTCTCAACTCTTATACCCTGGCATAGGCTATCCTAGGGAGGCTAAGAAGTGTGATTCCTCTATAACTGTGCTAAATAACTTTTACAAATTGCATGATAAGGTTAAATACTGCAATGCTTGGGCTGGTTATTCTTGGAAATAAACTTGTTCACTGTTAATAAGGGCTCAAATTAGCAACCCAGTTGCTACTTCAGCCTCTGGGTGACATAATTTCAAAGTATTTTAATCCTCTGGGGTCTGAGGCCATTTTTTGGACAGTTCACTCGCCTGGCATAAATGTTTTATTACTACTGTTAACAGCTCTCCCTGCATCCCACAATCAAGTTTTATGTCTCTTTTTTCAGGACAACCTGTGCTTTCAGAATATATATGCTTTTGTTGTGTTTTATAAGTGTAATAAAGATTTACAAACAAAAATAAGAATGATAAAAGTAAAGCGGAAAATAATTTTCCACACACATTTATTCAAAACACAGCAAACTATAATAAACAACTGTTTTGACACTTTATAAAGGTAATTTGAGGTCTTGTGTGAAAGACTGTACAACAAAAAGGTTCAAACAATAAACACAAATGCACATTTTGAACAATATATACAAAATGGTCTATGCGTTTTTGTTTTTGTTTTTTGTCTTCATCTCAAAGCAATTTCTGTCTGCTATTACACAAAGGTTACAACACAAACTTCTACTTCTACTCTGTTGTGGACTGTTCTGTGCTGCTCCTAAAGCACCTTTCATGTGAGATTGTCATCAGAGGCTCTCCATCTGCTTTCACTGATCGCTGTGCGTAATGGCGCAGGGCGCAACTGAGTATGTACTAATAGTATGTACTCATTGGAACTCCCAGGGGGCTATTCAAACGGGCCAACTAGTAACATATCACTCCTGAAAATGATCTTTGGCTTTTCACGTGAGGTAAATCTGCCCTACGATTGGATTTTGGAAAACCATTTGACAGTGAACCAATTCCGATTGGACACTCACATTGCGCACGTCATCACACAGCTTCTATGAGGAGTACAAAGATGGCCGATGACTGACTCGAAAGTCAGCGGAGTTAACTTTTCAGCAAAAAAAAAAAGTAAGTTTCTATCTCATATCATTAAAAAGTTATTCATAATTTAGTAAAGCTTGGTCTTAGCCTTTGCATACGACAGCATCGGCCCCACAGGGTTAAGCAAAATATAATCTGGTGAAAGGGTACCAAACTTTAAAAATCACATTACTTGATAGGGTTTTAACCCTCTGGGATCTGAGTGTCAGGTTCCTGGGTTTCTGGGATGTGCTTGCTCTGATTGCCTCTTTGTGTTTTTTGACTACCTGCTTATGTACCTGGACCACGCCTTTAGCCTGATGCTCTTGATCCTGTTGCTCTGTTTGGACTGCTTTTCCGTGTACCTACCTCAGCCTGAAAATCTAGTAAACGATTTTACGCCACACAGCTGTGTACCTGCTTCCTGCATTTGCGTCCTGCCTGTCCTGTCAACCAAACCTGATAGGTATTGAGAGAAGAGAGTATAAGAGATACAGGAATAAGGACAGGAATATGTACAGGAATAAGGGAATAAGTAAATACCCGGCTGGGAGGGGGTCCATGGTGCATGCTGTGCATTCACCCCCTTAAATAAGACATACAGGGAATAGAGACGTTTTTGAGGTTCAAACACTGGCTGGTGACCCGCTGGGGCTGGGACCCGTTGGGATGATGTGTGCTTTTGAGCTGTAGTCATCGAAAGTCCCCGGGTTGCAAAGGTTCTGGTAACACAGTGTTTCTGCTGTAAGACCAGTGAACCTGTGTGATTTATTTGTTTCGTCACGTGAATGAGATGTCCTGTGGGTGACAACATGTTGAAGTAGCAAGTGGCTGAAACAGCCTGATGGCATCAACTGCAGTTCACTGATCAGCTGCATCTTTTTGACACACATATTCACAGACCACAATTAAAATACAGATATACGTCTAAGCATGGCGGCTGAAATGATTAAGTGAATTGTTTGTACGTGAGCCTCCACTTTATGCTGTAATACATATGCTAGGCCTGTGTGTGACGCTATCACGCTCTTGTAGAAACTAGAGAACAAGCCGACAGGGCATGCGCAGTACCGGTAAAAGGGCTAAATGATGTAGCTGCCGATCGTACCGTTTTTAAGATAAAGAGGGTCCACGTGGGAATATTTATACCTTCAAAGTACATTCAAACCAATTACAGTGTGATCAGAAATAGAAGAAAAAGGAGACAGAATGCAGAAAAAAAGACAATGTGACCCCTTCTCATGTCCACAGAAAAAGCAAATAAAAGGAGGGGATAAATTGTAGTAATTATCAGGGCTTCTTAAAAGGTTGTGTTGGGACAACGATTTCTCATGGGACCAGCGGACAATCCTTTGACAGCTTGTTGCTGCACCCAGACGATGTGGTGAACCACACTACACTCTCTCTGACTCCAGGAAAACGAATACAGAAAAACAAACACTGACGTCAAACTTGTAAACATTTTGTCTGGCTTACGTCCGTGTATAACTGACGCTGATCACGAGCCTTAATGTATTGTTTAATGAATTTAATTGTTTTAAAACTACTGAAGTTGGTATAATCCTGATTCTGATTGGACTGTTTGATGATTTTTGATGATGATGTTTGATAACTGTTTGATGATTTACTCCTTCGCCTTTGACTGTAAGGATACACATCTCTAAAACCACTTCGTATGGCGCTTGGTTTTTCCAAATGATTTTTGTGCTTAACCTAATTCTGCTTTCAGCACTGCAGAAACCATACAGTCACATCCAACGTGACTGTATGGTTACTGCCTAAAGCCTCTATTTTGTTTGAAGTATTCTTCCTACCAAAATTACTTAGCAAGTTTTTCAATTAACTTATTTTCAATTTCAGATGACACTTTCATTACTTAAGAACACACCTGATTACAATGTTTACCTTACCTACAAAGTCAGGGTGTTGCTTCTCGGATATCACTGATTAAAGGACACCCTCATAAATGTGCTTTACTGATTTTGCAAGTGGGGCAGATCCTTCACAGTAATTCAGATTCTAATGTGCATATTTTGTTTCATCGGGGACACGAACGGGCCACGACCTTCTGCGGTGAGACTGTGTGTACGGGGGGCTCTGACCACACATACTCCTGGACACTCAGGTTCAGGTGAATTATTCAAGCAGGTATTACTCAACCTGACTGCAGAGATCATGCCTGGATGCATCGACTGATTCAAGCTGTTATGCTGCAGAAGGTTTGCACAGAACTGATGACCTCATCTGTACAGATGGTAATAAAAATAGACTTTGTGATACTGACCATCATAAAACTACTGCAATAGGTTTACTGACGTCGGAGCACGGTGATTGCTGGTGAACCCGATCATAGCAAAGACCTACAGATTGCAGATAAGGAGACAGATCTTTGTTGTAAGTGGATATGTGAAAAACAATAAAAGGAATAAACAGCAAAGGACAATAGCACAGAAACACACACAATAAACTGCACTAAGAAGTCACACGGACAGTAATTATAATGCACAAGAACAAAAAATACCTTACCTTAAGTAGTTTTAAATAAGTTCAACACACTGAGTAGGAAGTTATTGAGGGCTGCCGCACTTTGCCCCACTAACGAGACCTTTCAGAGAACAGACCTATAACGGATCTTTTCAGTGGGTACATTGCAACTGTGGAAAAACTTTATACCAACTTAATTTATATACAGTCTCCTAAAATGATGACAATATGGCTTGGCGCTCGATGGTTATTAATTAGACCAGGGGTGGGCAACTTGTTCCAAAAGGCCAAGAGGGTGAAGGTTTTCTTTGCAGCCACTGATTCCACCAGGTGATTTCACTGATTAACTGATTCTATCTGCTCAAAGTGATATTAATCAGTGAAATCACCTGGTGGAATCAGTGGCTGCAAAGAAAACCTGCACCATCTTGGCCCTTTCTGGAACAAGTTGCCCACCTCTGAATTAGACAATTCCACCCACCATAGTCAGTCTCTACTGGTTGGGCACTTTGCTTCAAAAATAATGGTATTACTACCTGGTTACAGGTAATACCATTGTTCATATTTGGTGACGGACCTCTCTTTCAAACTATAGGCCGGTCTCACTGCTACCACACTTTAGATAGGGGCAGAGACTTGGGATTGGTGTTTAGATAAGTTGTATAATTTCATGGCTGTACACCAAAATCCTTTGTGGAGAGCGCTTTGGTTTGATTCATACAACCCCTGGCAAAAATTATGGAATCACCGGCCTCGGAGGATGTTCATTCAGTTGTTTAATTTTGTAGAAAAAAAGCAGATCACAGACATGACACAAAACTAAAGTCATTTCAAATGGCAACTTCCTGGCTTTAAGAAACACTATAAGAAATCAAGAAAAAAAGATTGTGGCAGTCAGTAACGGTTACTTTTTTAGACCAAGCAGAGGAAATAAATATGGAATCACTCAATTCTGAGGAAAAAATTATGGAATCACCCTGTAAATTTTCATCCCCAAAACTAACACCTGCATCATATCAGATCTGCTCGTTAGTCTGCATCTAAAAAGGAGTGATCACACCTTGGAGAGCTATTGCACCAAGTGGACTGACATGAATCATGGCTCCAACACGAGAGATGTCAATTGAAACAAAGGAGAGGATTATCAAACTCTTAAAAGAGGGTAAATCATCACGCAATGTTGCAAAAGATGTTGGTTGTTCACAGTCAGCTGTGTCTAAACTCTGGACCAAATACAAACAACATGGGAAGGTTGTTAAAGGCAAACATACTGGTAGACCAAGGAAGACATCAAAGCGTCAAGACAGAAAACTTAAAGCAATATGTCTCAAAAATCGAAAAATGCACAACAAAACAAATGAGGAACGAATGGGAGGAAACTGGAGTCAACGTCTGTGACCAAACTGTAAGAAACCGCCTAAAGGAAATGGGATTTACATACAGAAAAGCTAAACAAAAGCCATCATTAACACCTAAACAGAAAAAAAACAAGGTTACAATGGGCTAAGGAAAAGCAATCGTGGACTGTGGATGACTGGATGAAAGTCATATTCAGTGATGAATCTCGAATCTGCATTGGGCAAGGTGATGATGCTGGAACTTTTGTTTGGTGCCTTTCCAATGAGATTTATAAAGATGACTGCCTGAAGAGAACATGTAAATTTCCACAGTCATTGATGATATGGGGCTGCATGTCAGGTAAAGTACGTCAAAAATACGTTGATATTTTGGACAATTGAAAGGATGTTTGGGGATGATGAAATCATTTTTCAAGATGATAATGCATCTTGCCATAGAGCAAAAACTGCAAAAACATTCCTTGCAAAAAGACACATAGGGTCAATGTCAATGAGCAGATCTGATTTGATGCAGGTGTTAATTTGGGGGATGAAAATTTACAGGGTGATTCCATAATTTTTTCCTCAGAATTGAGTGATTCCACATTTTTTTCCTCTGCTTGGTCTAAAAAAGTAACCGTTACTGACTGTCACAATCTTTTTTTCTTGATTTCTTATAGTGTTTCTTAAAGCCAGAAAGTTGCCATTTGAAATGACTTTAGTTTTGTGTCATGTCTGTGTTCTGCTTTTTTTTCTACAAAATTAAACAACTGAATGAACATCATCCGAGGCCAGTGATTCCATAATTTTTGCCAGGGGTTGTACAAGTTTTTCCTTTGAGACAATGTAGCAGAGCTTCTAATCTGGAAAATAGCCCCAAGATTTCAAGCAGCAATCTACCAATACTTGATCGTGACACTGCACTTATCACTGACACAATATTTCTTGTAGCTGCAGTTGATGATAGATAAAGCTGTATGTTAACACTATATTAACTGTGACAATGTTGATTCCAGGATATCCAACACCAATGGTAATCCTGTATGGAGCCCCTAATTTCCTCTTATTATTCACTGATCTCTTTATATTAACTCAGTCAGTTAATGTGTCAGGGGGCACACGCACCGTGTCCCTGACACGTGGACGGTTCCATCAATTACACTACTTTATATATAGGTCAGAATCTGATATGTCTAACAATATACTATTTCTACTCTGCCAGTGGTGTCCAAAATAACTAAGAAATGCATTGCCCAACTAATTATGTAGCATCTTGACAGCGATCATTCTGCTATACATCCTATGCACTTTGATTTTTCGTACTCATCACTCTACTGAGACGGCTCTGTGTGTCCTTATGGATTACATTCATCATCATCATCATCATCTATTTTATTTGAGCAGATGATAAGAAATGCAGAAAAACAGAAAACAGAAAAACAATTTAACAATAAATTAAACAAATTAAATTTACTATTAACTCAGGTCATTATATCTGCTCAAAAAGGAGTGGGAGGAAGAAAACTTATTTAATCCCACCCCTTTATTCAAATTTAACATAAAGTACATAGCTGCTTCCTATCAATTAGATAGAAAATTAAGAAAATAATATGTCTAAATACTTGTAGTTTCCCACAATAGATTCCAACAGCGGCAAGAAAACAATACCAACATGATAAACAAGCAACGAAGCACATACCGACAATGGTAAGAGATCAACGATACCAGTTACGGCAAAGAAAACAAACATATGATGCACATACCAACAATGGTAAGAAAACAACAATACCAGTTACGGTAAGGAAACAAACATATAAAAGACATACCAACAATGATAAGAGAGCAACAATACCAATTACGATAAAGAACCAAACATATGAAGGAAACAAACATATAATGCACAAACCAACAATTGTGATACAGAGCCATGAGCCATGAATGTAAAATGGCTTTTTACATTAGACATTAAAGGCATGTTCAATAAGAATGCCTGTATTAGAGCAGTTATGGCAGTGGTAGGTCCATGACCTATAGGGGATCTAGGCGCTCCCGCCATCACAAGCCTCCCAGCTGACTGGGTTATAGCAGTGGGTAGATGGGACTCATTAGCCCTGTTAAGGCGGTCCACCTAGGGGAAGGAAAACCCTGATGTTAAACCCCCAGCCTGGGTTACTGCCCCCGTGCCTCCGAGGAAGGTTCTTTAGCCAGAGGCTAGGAGAAGGTCACTCTGATGTAAAACCTACAGCCTGGTGGACGCCACAGCCGTCTCAGCTTGTCTGTGCCACTGTGGAGTGCCACCTTGCCTAAAGAGTGGAATTGGTGTGCGCGAGCTGATCCCCACTTTAAGCAACGAGCGCAGGCGGGAAGGAAAGCCCTGCAGCGATGGGAAGAGGCGAAAACAGCAGGTGCATGATGGCACTGGGAGCTGCAGTCTCGACCCTGCGTGCAGGCGGCTCAGGAGCTATGGTCGTTTGATTGCTGACCCGAGACAACAGCATCATCCGGCAGGGCCCTGGGTGACCAAGCAGCCCTGTTTAGGGATAGCCCTGCTTGCTCCACATGGAGACAGACCTAGTTGAAAGGCCTTCCCACTAACCTCGCAAGCGAGGAAACTGCCAACAAACAACATTAGAGCAGTTTTTAATGATTTCAAGAGGGCATTCGACATTGTAGCTCACCAAGTCCTATTATCTAGTTTGACTCAATGGCATTGAGTTAGGGTCATACTTGATTCTGCCTCAGCCTTTAAGCACGAGATCAAAAGGTGGTGAACTCCTTGTCATTAGGCACAGCCTAATGACAAAAGATGTTCATCACTATGGATTGTCCCTCTTAGCAACCAAAATTGATATTGAAAAGTTTTACTTTGTTTCTATTCATATTCTTACTTTTTTAGCAGCTATTAATAGCTTCTTCTAGAACATGCTGCTATTGCGGAATAAAGCCATAGGACTTGTCGGAAATGAGCTTTACCATAGATCAGCCATCCTGCTATTTCTCTACTTCAATATTCAGGACTTCAGGGACTTAAGTCCGTACATTGCCATACCATTAACTTAATTAGCTATATTGCCAGACACAGGTAACTACATGCTTGTATTTCAAGATGTTTAATATCTGTTTCAAATGGAGGTCTCTGGTTCAGACTTAAGGGGAACTTCATTAATTAGTGCACCAAACACTGACCTACGATATTCTGTCCTGGCTGACAGATAGTGAACAAAATGAGAGACCCAGTAGATTTGACTGGTCGGTTTACTGAATCTTCTCAAATATCTTTGTAAAACTGCAACACAAATGAAATATGCAAAGGGAAAAATGATCTGGAGATGCATGGAAACCACCAACAATTGCGAATAGAAGCCGTCGCTGATTTAAGGACCCTCGAACAATTACATGTCAACTAAAAAAGTGGAATCTTGATAACATCTCATCTCTTGCATTAACATAACTAAACTTAATGTCATTCAGTTGCCTAGAAAAGAGTACTTGTACAGCTAAAAAGCGAAATCCTGTATGGAATGCTTGACGAAATATATTTTCTTGATATTGATATTATATTTCCTTATGTTTCCAAATGAGAAATATATTTCCACATATAATCATCTTAAATGTGACTTGAAAGCGACTTATTCAGTGTGTCTGATGTTATATGTCATGCTTGCTTAATTTAGGTCAGATATCTCTATGATAAAGTTTTGAAATTCTATTCTTGTCATAAAATAGGCATTTTATTTATTTATTTATTATTTAAAGCTTAAAGCTTTTCTTTTTAAAAAAATATGTTTTACCATTTACACCATAGAATGTGATCAACTTTGTAGCCAAAATGTTATGTTGGGACGCAGGTTAGAGGAGCGAACCAGCGTCTGACAAGGACCCAGCGCTAAAGAAACAGAGAGCGGTTCCAAAGAACATAACAGATTTATTTCAAGTGCAAATATAAACAAAAAGTGAATTAACAGCCTGGCGGGGTGGAGGACGACACGCTCTTCCTAGCGCCCAAGGGATTGGAGCCCGACAGTTCTGGACCCAGAAATTCCCGCCGGCACCCCCCAGGTGGTTAATGAATCGGACAGCGCCTGTTAAGGATGAGAGGCGAGATAAGTCAACACTGTTCACACAAATACTGTTTAGGGTTCACACCATCAGCAAACACATTCAGGTTGTAATTCCGACTCAAATTACAGAAACAGCTCTCACAGCCCGTGGAGGACCATCAATCCGCACGCCACGGCTGTGAAGAGCGAATTTACACAATTATCAGAGTAGCTTAAATATAGCTGCGTACAAAACACCAAATTACTATTGTTAATTACTCAAAGTCATTCACAGCTTTAGTTACCTCTGAAGTGTGCTGATGGAGCATGTCCCTCACCCATCTCCTTAACAGGCATGGTGCGTCAAACCTGGAGCGATGCTCAGCGTCACAATGTTAGACAAACAATCGTCACACAGCAGCAACAAGGTTGAGTCCCCAGCACCTTACACAGAGCAGTCATGGCTTAAATGTAGTACATCATTAGGATATCTACTTCAGCTGGAAGTCCTTTGGAACTGCACGTGAACTGCTGATCAGGATATCCACTTCAGCTGGTAGTCCTTTAACTCTGCACGTGAACTGCTCATCAGGTGCATCCACTTCAGCTGGTAGTCTTTTAGCTCTACACGTGAACTGCTCATCAGGTACATCCTCTTCAGCTGGTAGTCCTCTAGATCTGCACATGAACTGCTCATCAGGTGCATGGGGTTGGCATGATGACAGTGGAGGGTGAGAGATGCTTCATCCATCATCACAGCCTCAGACACGCCCCCCACAAACCACCCGAAGTATACACAAAACACACAAACAGTATCTTGGCCAGCCAAACCCCCCCCCCCCCCCCCAACACACAACAGTACCCCCCCCTCAATGGGAAGCCTCCCGGTGACCACACAGACCTGGCCAGAAAACAGCTCCCCCCCCCCCCCGGGGTCCACGGCAGGAACAGGCGGTGCAAAACCCCAGGGTCCACAGCAGGAACAGGATATGGCAGCGAGGGCAAGACAATGTGGCAGGGAGGCCAGCTGGCAAGAAAACAAAAACAATCCCAAACACCCCAAAAAAGTCCCACAACACAGTACAACATAAAACACAAAGCACACAGTAAAACCCCAACATACCCCCCCAGAGTACAGCACAACTACAACCCCAGGGAAGCAAGCTGGGGAATAACACAAAATAAAAACACATGACCACCCCAAAACCCTCCCCAGGGGACCGTCCCATCAAACCCCAGGGAGCAAATCCCAAACCCAAAAAACCCAACCCCCTAGAGGACATTGCCGCCAGCTCTAGGAGTAATAACCGAGACCGGGTCCACCTGAGATCCCCAGGTATACACGGGAGCTACAGCGCCCCCCAGAGGACCATTCCATCAAACCCCAGGAGACACCCCCACGACCCAGAAACCCCAGGCCCGGCCACATCCGGCTAGTCGGCCCCACGGTCCTTTCCCCCCCAGAGGACCGTCCCATCAACCCTGGAGGTGGAACCTGGGAGGAAACACAAATAACAAACACCCCACACCCCCAGCGGACACCAATAACAACCCCGGGGGCAAACAAAACAAATAGGAAATCCCGTTGCCCCCCCAGCACCCCGAAAGACCCCGGAACACCCCCAGAGCCAATCGACAGATACATCGTGGCGAACGGCACAGGACTACTGAGCCGGGGGAGAAAACAGGAAAAAACTAACCCAGTCCCACCCCAAGCGCAGAGGAAAACCGGAAGTACGTCCGGTGTCATAACTCAGACTGTGCTTCAGCCTACCGGGAGGGGTGGACAACGGAAAAGGCAAACGGCACGAATCGGCGCCACCGCTCCGACCAAAGCACATTCCCACTGCACTACACACCAGCGACGCCGATGACTAACGGTCAAAGGCTCGCTGAGGCTGGAGTGGAACCGGGAATCAACTAAATAGAAATAACGGCCCCGAAACCCCCCCCCCCCCCCCAGGTGCAGAGGTTTCCTAGGAGACGCCCAGTGTAACCAACCTGCACCACCCCACACACTAAAGACGAACGGTACAGAAGTGTGTGAGGTCAGGGCTAGGGGACAGGGAAATAAAAAACAACAAAGAAAAAATGACCCAACCCACTAACAAAAAATAAAAAACTACAAATAAGTAAAAAATACCATTACCTGGGTCCAGAAGAGCTCCAATCAGCCGGTCTGTCCACTCCACCAGGAATGTTAAACTGTGCTATAATAATCACAAATACATTTTGTGAAAATTCCTTAATAAAACCCCACAAATATTGACCACTAACTAACCGATAAGTGTTTTGCTCCGTCAAGGTCAGAGAGCAGGAAATATGTCTTTTCCCATTCTGAGCTCTTGACGGCAATGTGACTCTGTTGCCAGCAGGGGGAGCCAAAGTGCAACAAATAAAAAGCCCTGTGGCCACAGAGAAAATTCAACAAACTGCTTTTCTGTGAGCAGCTGAGTGCAGCAAACGTGACACCTTACTAAAGTGGTCCGGAGCTGACACAACAGATGTTGGAACCAATTACCACCGGAGGAGACAGGGCTACAGCTTCAGTAGTGGGACGCAAAGCGACCCGTGCTGCAAAACGACGCCGTGACTCTGCCATGTGCGCGCCCACGCACACAACCTGGGCGGAGAGCACCCGCAACGGATCCCGGATTGGTTCCAACATTCGCTGCCGCTTTCCCGGACTAAACCAGCTCCTCTACCGCTGGGTCCATGCTGGTTTGGCTGGGGACTTCTGTTATGTTGGGACGCAGGTTAGAGGAGCGAACCAGCGTCTGACAAGGACCCAGCGCTAAAGAAACAGAGAGCGGTTCCAAAGAACATAACAGATTTATTTCAAGTGCAAATATAAACAAAAAGTGAATTAACAGCCTGGTGGGGTGGAGGACGACGCGCTCTTCCTAGCGCCCAAGGGATTGGAGCCCGACAGTTCTGGACCCAGAAATTCCCGCCGGCACCCCCCAGGTGGTTAATGAATCGGACAGCGCCTGTTAAGGATGAGAGGCGAGATAAGTCAACACTGTTCACACAAATACTGTTTAGGGTTCACACCATCAGCAAACACACGCCCCCCACAAACCACCCGAAGTATACACAAAACACACAAACAGTATCTTG
This sequence comes from Thalassophryne amazonica, assembly GCF_902500255.1. Classification (NCBI taxonomy): domain Eukaryota; kingdom Metazoa; phylum Chordata; class Actinopteri; order Batrachoidiformes; family Batrachoididae; genus Thalassophryne; species Thalassophryne amazonica. The sequence goes on along the minus strand of NC_047111.1, from coordinate 8,244,891 downwards.
GCCAGCCAAACCCCCCCCCGCCCCCCCCCCCCCAACACACAACACAAAAGCTGTGATCAAACAACCAACATAATAAGCTTGCATTATGCAGAGGCCATGAAGTTTAAACTCCATACAGCAAGGCCTGGTATATCTCCAGGTGTCAAAGCGGAGATGCTCCAAGCCAGGCACAGCTTGGATCTGTGTCAACAAACCCCCACCATATTCAAGATTTAAGACTACCCAAAGTGCATTCCTCACGGAGTTGTGAATTCTCTTATCAGTACCCCAAACCAGATGTATCAGCTCCCCTCTTACCATAAAGAACCCTCCACAGAAAAACATACTTTCCTCACGAAAAGTCCTAAAAAGAGGTCTTTCACACTAGACTCAAAAGAAAACAACTCATTGAAGGATTACCTTCAATCTAATGATTATTGCAAAGCTTCTCTGGTTGAAACCGACTCAGTATTACGCTTTTTACATTTCTGCCAGATAAATACAAATTCAACCATGGAACAAGAGTGACCCCTGTTGGACGATTTGGGGAAGGACATGTAACCAACTTGTGTAGACTTAAAATTGTAACCACGTTTTTGAAAAAAAAAGAAAAGAAAATTTCATTGTATTGTAACAGAAAAGAGAAAAGAAAATCACATGGGAATCTTTTTCACTTTATGCATGAAAGTATTATATCTGATGTGTTATACTCATTTATTTAGTGTGTTTTCACGTATGTTGTGTGGTATATAATTCCAAGTAAAAACTAGTTACAAGATTTATTCTACAGGACTTGTTTGGGTTTTGAATTGGGAATTTTGGAGCCACGCTGATTTATATACAGTGGTGGGCACAGATAACCAAAAAATTAACTTCGATAACAGATAATTGAAAAGTTATCTTTGATAAAGATAAACCACCCAAAAATGTATCGGAAGTTACAGATAACCAATAACCAATAAATTCCAGTATTGTCTCTGGTACATTTGAAATTACTAAGAAGCTGAAATTGACTTTTAACACGATGGCTTTTGAAAGCATCAAAAGCGACAAAAGTGCTTGTTTGACCATCGCTGTAGGAAGCTGCACAGAAAAATCCTGAGAGCACCCACAAAATCAGCTCTCTACTAATCATAATGCTCCAGTCAGGCGGAGGTCTTAAAAAATAAAGTCATACTAACTTATGGTTTTGTGAAAATACTGATAGAATAACTCCATTAATGTCAATTCTGTCATTTGTACAAAGTTAAAATATAACATATATCTTTTAATGTTGAATAATGCAGTAATTCTGAGGTTTTGTAACAAACACAGACCGCAAAGCATTCTGGGTAAAAGTGCCTCTGCTAAACACTGATTGGTTCAGTCATTCATTATGTAAACCAACACGGTAATGTGACGTGTGTCGTGTGTTCATTTAAAGATAGATGTGCTTTTGTAAAATATTCCATTTTTATTTGTAAAAACAGGCATTTTTACAGAGCCCTGGAAGTGTCATCGCAAAATGTTTTGCATGTGGAGAGAATGTGCAGATGTTTTATTAGTGCTGTGCGCACATTTGATGATGTGCGCACATTTTATGATGTTGTAAAACGTGCACTCAATATTAGTAAGTAAGTAAGTAAATTTATTTATATAGTGCCTTTCACAGACATAAGTCACAAAGCACTTCACAGGTTAAAATGCAATAATAAATAATAAAAACATAGATAAAACAAAGGACAAGGTTAACAATTGGTCAGTTCTGAAAAGCCTTATCTTGACACATAAATGTTGGCTTTACACTGTGCATGTTTTGACCATTTTTCAGATGATTTTTCATTCATGCGAGAATTCTTTGGGCTGAGTTTCAGGTTAATCGCGCGTCCTGCATCGTGTAGCTACAAGCATCCAACCGCAGAGCTGTCTTGTAATGTTTTTTTGTTGTTGTTTTGTTTATAAACTTAAATTTGTAAAAAAAAAAAAAAAAGCCATTTGCAAAGCCAAAAAGTTGATTTGACCACCATCTGATAACCGGGTCAAAATAAATAGAACACTGCCATCTACTGGTACCCAGATGCTTACTACTTGGGGCAAATACTGCCATGAACACTACTGGCCAGTAGATGGCAGTAGCGGCATTGAAAACTTGCCAAACAAAATTCCAGATAATCCGTGTCTGCTACATTTAAGATGCGTGGAATTTAACAAACGCAAATACAATAACGTCTATAAACCCAGAGAATATATTCACGAGAGTTTTAGGCACTAGAGTTTAATGCTGTTGTCTGTGGAGCCTGAACAGAGTGTCTGAAATGCATTTGTCCTGTCATGAACGTCTGAGATTACCCTATGCTACCCATAATGCATTGCTGCCAGGCACAGCATGTGCTCACAAAACCTTAAAAATTAGCACATTACTTTAAAACGAAAACATATATCTGATATTTTCACTTTATAAAACTTCAGACATGACAGTAATTTTAAATAACTTGTCTAAAATGAGTAGGTTAAAATTTGAACCATAAGTTAAAAATGTATGCCTCTGGATGACTTGGGTGATATTGTGATTATATCAGTATGGTGTTAAAGGAAATTATTTTTTGGGGGGGAGGTCACCAGTTCTCCTTTGCCTACAGAGGATAGAGTGGTTTCTTCTGAAAACAGTTCTCTTCTGTGTGCAGAGGGTAGAACAATATACCTATTAGGAAACTTTTAACAGGTAGGTCTCAACTGCTTTTAAGTTTTAAAAATGTTTTTCACTGTTCAGCTTGGTGTACTACGTTATCTGTCGAAAAGTTATCGGACAGCAATTCATCGGAAGATAATTAGTCCGATAATGGTTTTTAAAGTTATCTAAAAAGATAATCCGATAATGAAAACATTGTCTTCGATAATTATCTGTTATCGGATTATCGGAAGTGTGCCCACCACTGTTTTTATATATATATATATATATATATATATATATATATATATATATAAAGTAGACAAAAGAAATGCATAAAAACTACAGTACCCAGAATTCTTGGGGATGGAGCTCTGCAACCTTTAATTTTAATTTAATTTATTTTAATTTATATAGCGCCAAATCACAACAGAGTTGCCTCAGAGCGCTTCACACAGGTAAGGTTAGATCTTACCTGTGTGACCCCCAGAGCAACAGTGGTAAGGAAAAACTCCCTCTGAGGAAGAAACCTCAAGCAGACCAGACTCAAAGGGGTGACCCTCTGCTTTGGCCATGCTACAAACATAAATTACAGAACAATTCACAGAACAATTCATGGACAAATATATAAGAAATGCTATTGGCGCACAGGACAGGAGGATCGCCAACACGAACACAACTCCCATCTCTGGATGGAGCTGCACCTTAAACAGAGAGAAAAAACATAATCAGGCATCAGAAAGACAAAAAATACTGTACAATTTGCCAGCATTAAACAACACGAAAAACAGAAGAAATACTAAGGTGATCGCAAGCCACTAGCCCTAAACTTCAATCAATCAATCAACTTTTTTCTTGTATAGCGCCAAATCACAACAAACAATTGCCCCAAGGCGCTCCACATTGCAAGGCAAGGCCATACAATAATTATGAAACACAGTCTACGTCTAAAGCAACATAACCAAGGGATGGTCCAGGGTCACCCGATCCAGCCCTAACTATAAGCCTTAGCGAAAAGGAAAGTTTTAAGCCTAATCTTAAAAGTAGAGAGGGTATCTGTCTCCCTGATCTGAATTGGGAGCTGGTTCCACAGGAGAGGAGCCTGAAAGCTGAAGGCTCTGCCTCCCATTCTACTCTTACAAACCCTAGGAACTACAAGTAAGCCCGCAGTCTGAGAGCGAAGCGCTCTAATGGGGTAATATGGTACTACGAGGTCCCTAAGATAAGATGGGACCTGATTATTCAAAACCTTATAAGTAAGAAGAAGAATTTTAAATTCTATTCTAGCATTAACAGGAAGCCAATGAAGGGAGGCCAACACGGGTGAGATATGCTCTCTCCTGCTAGTCCCCGTCAGTACTCTAGCTGCAGCATTCTGAACCAACTGAAGGCTTTTTAGGGAACTTTTAGGACAACCTGATAATAATGAATTACAATAGTCCAGCCTAGAGGAAACAAATGCATGAATTAGTTTTTCAGCATCACTCTGAGACAAGACCTTTCTGATTTTAGAGATATTGCGTAAATGCAAAAAGGCAGTCCTACATATTTGTTTAATATGCGCTTTGAATGACATATCCTGATCAAAAATAACTCCAAGATTTCTCACAGTATTACTAGAGATCAGGGAAATGCCATCCAGAGTAACGATCTGGTTAGACACCATGCTTCTAAGATTTGTGGGGCCAAGTACAATAACTTCAGTTTTATCTGAGTTTAAAAGCAGGAAATTAGAGGTCATCCATGTCTTTATGTCTGTAAGACAATCCTGCAGTTTAGCTAATTGGTGCGTATCCTCTGGCTTCATGGATAGATAAAGCTGGGTATCATCTGCGTAACAATGAAAATTTAAGCAATACCGTCTAATAATACTGCCCAAGGGAAGCATGTATAAAGTGAATAAAATTGGTCCTAGCACAGAACCTTGTGGAACTCCATAATTAACTTTAGTCTGTGAAGAAGATTCCCCATTTACATGAACAAACTGTAATCTATTAGACAAATATGATTCAAACCACCGCAGCGCAATGCCTTTAATACCTATGACATGCTCTAATCTCTGTAATAAAATTTTATGGTCAACAGTATCAAAAGCAGCACTGAGGTCCAACAGAACAAGCACAGAGATAAGTCCACTGTCCGAAGCCATAAGAAGATCATTTGTAACCTTCACTAATGCTGTTTCTGTACTATGATGAATTCTAAAACCTGACTGAAACTCTTCAAATAGACCATTCCTCTGCAGGTGATCAGTTAGCTGTTTTACAACTACCCTCTCAAGAATCTTTGAGAGAAAAGGAAGGTTGGAGATTGGCCTATAATTAGCTAAGATAGCTGGGTCAAGTGATGGCTTTTTAAGTAATGGTTTAATTACTGCCACCTTAAAGGCCTGTGGTACATAACCAACTAACAAAGATAGATTGATCATATTTAAGATTGAAGCATTAAATAATGGTAGGACTTCCTTGAGCAGCCTGGCAGGAATGGGGTCTAATAAGCATGTTGATGGTTTGGATGAAGTAACTAATGAAAATAACTCAGACAGAACAATCGGAGAGAAAGAGTCTAACCAAATACCGGCATCACTGAAAGCAGCCAAAGATAACGATACATCTTTGGGATGATTATGAGTAATTTTTTCTCTAATAGTCAAAATTTTGTTAGCAAAGAAAGTCATGAAGTCATTACTAGTTAAAGTTAATGGAATACTCAGCTCAATAGAGCTCTGACTCTTTGTCAGCCTGGCTACAGTGCTGAAAAGAAACCTGGGGTTGTTCTTATTTTCTTCAATTAGTGATGAGTAGAAAGATGTCCTAGCTTCACGAAGGGCTTTCTTATAGAGCAACAAACTCTTTTTCCAGGCTAAGTGAAGATCTTCTAAATTAGTGAGACGCCATTTCCTCTCCAACTTACGGGTTATCTGCTTTAAGCTACGAGTTTGTGAGTTATACCACGGAGTCAGACACTTCTGATTTAAAGCTCTCTTTTTCAGAGGAGCTACAGCATCCAAAGTTGTCTTCAATGAGGATGTAAAACTATTGACAAGATACTCTAACTCCCTTACAGAGTTTAGGTAGCTACTCTGCTCTGTGTTGGTATATGACATTAGAGAACATAAAGAAGGAATCATATCCTTAAACCTAGTTACAGCGCTTTCTGAAAGACTTCTAGTGTAATGAAACTTATTCCCCACTGCAGGGTAGTCCATCAGGGTAAATGTAAATGTTATTAAAAAATGATCAGACAAAAGGGAGTTTTCAGGGAATACTGTTAAGTCTTCTATTTCCATACCATAAGTCAGAACAAGATCTAAAATATGATTAAAGTGGTGGGTGGACTCATTTACTTTTTGAGCAAAGCCGATAGAGTCTAATAATAGATTAAATGCAGTGTTGAGGCTGTCATTCTCAGCATCTGTGTGGATGTTAAAATCGCCCACTATAATTATCTTATCTGAGCTAAGCACTAAGTCAGACAAAAGGTCTGAAAATTCACAGAGAAACTCACAGTAACGACCAGGTGGACGATAGATAATAACAAATAAAACTGGTTTTTGGGACTTCCAATTTGGATGGACAAGACTAAGAGACAAGCTTTCAAATGAATTAAAGCTCTGTCTAGGTTTTTGATTAATTAATAAGCTGGAATGGAAGATTGCTGCTAATCCTCCGCCCCGGCCCGTGCTACGAGCATTCTGACAGTTAGTGTGACTCGGGGGTGTTGACTCATTTAAACTAACATATTCATCCTGCTGTAACCAAGTTTCTGTTAGGCAGAATAAATCAATACGTTGATCAATTATTATATCATTTACCAACAGGGACTTAGAAGAAAGAGACCTAATGTTTAATAGACCACATTTAACTGTTTTAGTCTGTGGTGCAATTGAAGGTGCTATATTATTTTTTCTTTTTGAATTTTTATGCTTAAATAGATTTTTGCTAGTTATTGGTGGTCTGGGAGCAGGCACCGTCTCTACGGGGATGGGGTAATGAGGGGATGGCAGGGGGAGAGAAGCTGCAGAGAGGTGTATAAGACCACAGCTCTGCCTCCTGGTCCCAACGCTAGACAGTCACAGTTTGGAGGATCCCAAAAAATTGGCCAGATTTCTAGAAATGAGAGCTGCTCCCTCTAAAGTGGGATGGATGCCGTCTCTCCTAACAAGACCAGGTTTTCCCCAGAAGCTTTGCCAATTATCAGTGAAGCCCACCTCATTTTTTGGACACCACTCAGACAGCCAGCAATTCAAGGAGAACATGCGGCTAAACATGTCACTCCCGGTCTGATTGGGGAGGGGCCCAGAGAAAACAACAGAGTCCGACATTGTTTTTGCAAAGTTACACACCGATTCAATGTTAATTTTAGTGACCTCCGACTGGCGTAACCGAGTGTCATTACTGCCGACGTGAATTACAATCTTACCAAATTTACGCTTAGCCTTAGCCAGCAATTTCAAATGTCCTTCGATGTCGCCTGCTCTGGCCCCCGGAAGACAATTGACAATGGTTGCTGGTGTCGCTAACTTCACATTTCTCAAAACAGAGTCGCCAATAACCAGAGTTTGATCCTCGGCGAGTGTATCGTCGAGTGGGGAAAAATGGTTAGAGATGTGAACGGGTTGACGGTGTACACGGGGCTTCTGTTTAGGGCTACGCTTCCTCCTCACAGTCACCCAGTCAGCCTGCCTTCCCGACTGCACGGGGTCTGCCAGGGGGGAACTAACGGCGGCTAAGCTACCTTGGTCCGCACCGACTACAGGGGCCTGGCTAGCTGTAGAATTTTCCACGGAGCGGAGCCGAGCCTCCAATTCGCCCAGCCTGGCCTCCAAAGCTACGAATAAGCTGCACTTATTACATGTACCGTTACTGCTAAAAGAGGCCGAGGAATAACTAAACATTTCACACCCAGAGCAGAAAAGTACGGGAGAGACAGGAGAAGCCGCCATGCTAAAACGGCTAAGAGCTAGTAGCTACGCTAAGCTAGCGGATTCCCAAACAGGGAATCCGACACTAGACAGGCTGTGGAGCAGCACAGGTAACGCACGACAACAGCGCTAAATAAAAATCCACTGGACAGGCTGTGGAGCAGCACAGGTAACGCACGACAACAGCGCCCAAAAAAATAAAATAAAAATCAAAATCCACTGGACAGGCTGTGGAGCAGCACAGGTAACGCACGACAACAGTGGTAAAAAATAAAATAAAAATCCACTGGACAGGCTGTGGAGCAGCACAGGTAACGCACGACAACAGTGCTAAAAAATAAAATAAAAATCCACTGGACAGGCTGTGGAGCAGCACAGGTAACGCACGACAACAGCGCTAAAAAAATAAAAATAAATAAATAAATAAAATAAAATAATAAAATAAAAATCCACTGGACAGGCTGCGGAGCAGCACAGGTAACACACGACAACAGTGGTAAAAAATAAATAAAAATCCACAAGACAGGCTGTGGAGCAGCACAGGTAACACACGACAACAGTGCCAAAAAAAATAAAATCAAAATCAAAATCCACTGGACAGGCTGTGGAGTAGCACAGGTAACGCACAACAACAGTGCTAAAATAAAATAAAAATCCACTAGACAGGCTGTGGAGCAGCACAGGTAACGCACGACAACAGTGCTAAAACAAAATAAAAATCCACTAGACAGGCTGTGGAGCAGCACAGGTAACGCACGACAACAGTGCTAAAATAAAATAAAAATCCACTAGACAGGCTGTGGAGCAGCACAGGTAACGCACAACAACAGTGCTAAAAAATAAAATAAAATAAAAATAAAAATCCACTGGACAGGCTGTGGAGCAGCACAGGTAACGCACAACAACAGTGCTAAAAAATAAATTAAAATAAAAATAAAAATTCTCTGGACAGGCTGTGGAGCAGCACAGGCAACGCACGACAACAGTGCTAAAACAAAAAAAAATCCACTAGACAGGCTGTGGAGCAGCACAGGTAACGCACGACAACAGTGCTAAAACAAAATAGAAATCCACTAGACAGGCTGTGGAGCAGCACAGGTAACGCACAACAACAGTGCTAAAACAAAATAAAAATCCACTAGACAGGCTGTGGAGCAGCACAGGTAACGCACAACAACAGTGCTAAAACAAAATAAAAATCCACTAGACAGGCTGTGGAGCAGCACAGGTAACGCACGACAACAGTGCTAAAACAAAATAAAAATCCACTAGACAGGCTGTGGAGCAGCACAGGTAACGCACAACAACAGTGCTAAAACAAAATAAAAATCCACTGGACAGGCTGTGGAGCAGCACAGGTAACGCACAACAACAGTGCTAAAAAATAAAATAAAATAAAAATAAAAATCCACTGGACAGGCTGTGGAGCAGCACAGGCAACGCACGACAACAGTGCTAAAACAAAATAAAAATCCACTAGACAGGCTGTGGAGCAGCACAGGTAACGCACGACAACAGCGCTAAATAAAAATCCACTGGACAGGCTGTGGAGCAGCACAGGTAACGCACGACAACAGCGCCCAAAAAAATAAAATAAAAATCAAAATCCACTGGACAGGCTGTGGAGCAGCACAGGTAACGCACGACAACAGTGGTAAAAAATAAAATAAAAATCCACTGGACAGGCTGTGGAGCAGCACAGGTAACGCACGACAACAGTGCTAAAAAATAAAATAAAAATCCACTGGACAGGCTGTGGAGCAGCACAGGTAACACACGACAACAGTGGTAAAAAATAAAATAAAAATCCACTAGACAGGCTGTGGAGCAGCACAGGTAACACACGACAACAGTGCCAAAAAACAAAACAAAATCCACTGAACAGGCTGTGGAGCAGCACAGGTAACACACGACAACAGTGGTAAAAAATAAAATAAAAATCCACTGGACAGGCTGTGGAACAGCACAGGTAACGCACGACAACAGTGCTAAAAAATAAAATAAAAATCCACTGAACAGGCTGTGGAGCAGCACAGGTAACACACGACAACAGTGCTAAAAATAAAATAAAAATCCACTGGACAGGCTGTGGAGCAGCACAGGTAACACACGACAACAGTGGTAAAAAATAAAATAAAAATCCACTGGACAGGCTGTGGAGCAGCACAGGCAACGCACGACAACAGCGCCAAAAAATACAATAAAAATCCACTGAACAGGCTGTGGAGCAGCACAGGTAACGCACGACAACAGTGCTAAAAAATAAAATAAAAATCCACTGGACAGGCTGTGGAGCAGCACAGGTAACGCACGACAACAGTGCTAAAATAAAATAAAAATCCACTAGGCAGGCTGTGGAGCAGCACGACAACAGTGCTAAAAAATAAAATAAAAATAAAAACGAAAGCGTTAGCAAGCTAGTTAGCTTGCCAACGCTGATGAAGGTTAGCTGATAAAAGAGCTCCGTCGCGATGCTTCGACCGTTAGAGGTCTTCTTTAGGCGTTGGAGCACGGTGAAAAAGTAAAAAAAAGTAAAAAAGTCTTGAAAAAGACTGTTAATTCAAAGAACTCAAACAGCTCAGTTCAAACAGCTAACAGATACAGCAAAACACCGCTGTGCTCCGGAACAGGAAGTGATACAAAATGTAAGAAGCTTCACTAAAAGACCCAGAATTTAGGTAAAGTTGAGGCCGCAGCCTGCTCCAATTACTAATAAATGAATTAAAAGAGTAAAAAGCGTAATACAAAACTGTACCAGTATGCTAGCCATATGAAAGGGAAAATAAGTGTGTCTTAAGTCTGGACTTGAAAGTCTCCACAGAATCTGACTGTTTTATTGAAGCAGGGAGATCATTCCATAGAACAGGGGCACAATAAGAGAAAGCTCTGTGACCCGCAGACTTCTTATTCACCTTAGGGACACAAAGTAGTCCTGCACCCTGAGAACGTAAAGCCCGGGCCGGTACGTAAGGTTTAATTAGGTCAGCTAGGTAGGGAGGTGCCAGTCCATGAATAATTTTATAGGTTAGTAGCAGAACCTTAAAATCTGATCTCACTGGGACAGGAAGCCAGTGAAGGGATGCTAAAATAGGTGTAATGAGGTCGAACTTTCTTCTTCGTGTCAAAGTCTGGCTGCAGCATTTTGAACCAATTGGAGACCCCTAATGCTAGACTGTGGTAAACCAGAAAATAGAACATTGCAGTAGTCCAATCTAGAAGAGATAAATGCATGGATCAGGGTCTCAGCATCATCCATAGACAGGATGGGATGAATCTTCGCTATATTTCGCAGGTGGAAGAAAGCAGTCCTAGTAATATTTCTAATGTGGAGGCCAAAGGACAACGAAGGATCAAAAATTACCTCAAGGTTCCTCACTTTGTCAGTGTGATGTATGACACATGAGCCGAGGCTGAGCGTTAACTGGTCAAATTGATGCCGATGTGTCACTGGACCAAGAACCATCATTTCAGTTTTAGCAGAGTTTAAAAGTAGGAAGTTTCTAGACATCCAACTTCTCACTGCTGCAAGGCAATCTTAAAACAGCCTGCGCCCGGGAAATCGCTCTCTTTTCCTATCTTCACTTTCCTGCATCTTGCTGTGTGCTTCTTGAGTCTAAAGACGCATCCTTGCCATCAAGAAAATTGATGACACTTTGTTAAAAGCCACGTGCTACTTAAACTCCTTTTTGTTTTGTGCAATTACTTTTTCGACAGATTACTTTTGCAACTTTGGTCAAGTTAAACGCGCCGGCGCATTTAACTTCCTTTTTTGAATTTTCAAATTAAACCTTTTTTCCTTTCTTCAACTCAAAATTCCTTTCACGAACATTCTTCTTCTAAAGTCAGCTATTTTTGCATTGAGTTTTGATTTCACCCATCTTCCAAAAGACAACGACGAAAGAGGAATTTTTGATTTTTAATAGAGAATAAAGATGCTCAAACCTTTATTCTGATGAGCCATACTCCAGAGCACTGCAGAGAAAAACATTCAGGTCAGCTGAGACGTTCAACAGCAACTTGAACTGCCACCGCGAAGTCACAGCACAGTAACAGAAATCATCCCCGCCACTGACGAAACCGAGCGGGTCGGACCGACAGAGCCTCTTTGTCAAGGTCCCTGACGAAGCTGTGTGGCGGACGGAGCGTCGACTGAACCAGACGGCGTCCAGCATTGGATCTCACGGAGACTCGCTGCACTGCACAAAGTAAGACCGGGCTATGTTGTCAGATAAACAGAGTGGCTTTATTTAACTCTATTCAAAATCATTAATCTTCTCTCAAGTTAATAAATACCAAAGTAAATTACCTGTTATATTAGGACGAATCTTACTCCTAAAACTCGAGCTACGAGACCAAATTATCTGAACGTCATATAATCATTGCTCATTGAATGTTGTCATCATTACACTCACTGTGATATGTCCTGTTATTTAACTCCTGCCAGAGTTAAATAAATATCTTAAACGTGTGAAGTTGTTTGTGATTTTTGTATGGTTTTACAGAGGGTGTTGGATCTGACCTGCGGAGCTTACCCCTTAGAAATTGAGACTGATTTTAATATTTCCTATCGACTGACCCTAAAATCAATGATATTATAACCTTATTATAGATCATTAAGGCAGCGATAGGTGGTGCCCCCTATTCGAGGTAAAATTATCCACAAGTGATAATTTTCGATATTCCAAACACATTATTATATTCATCCTGTGGCTTTCTTTCCTACAGTATATTGGTACAAGCCTGTGTGAGGTGCACTTATCAGGTCTGAACCTCTGTGAGTCATACAGAAAACACAGCCAATGAAGCTGGAAGCGTATAGAGCAACTTAATCTGTCCTTATTCAACTGTGTGTGTGCATGAGAGAGAGAAAAATAGGAAAAAAGAAAGCGCTGTGTTATTTTCACATGAGAAATTCATGTTTAATGTGAGGCCTCGGTGACAGTTAAAATTCTGCGAGTTTCCAGATTTAAACTGCTCACCCGGATACATATTGCAAAATTGTGAGATTCCAATTATTGTAATCACTGTATCCATGACTCCAAGGGACTAGTTAAATTAGCTACTTAACCAGTCACAAACCTTGTGAGTCAGTCAGCACGTTGAGCTCTGATTGTCCAGCCACGATTTACGTGTGCTGAGATTTTGATTTTACACTGAGCCTGTATTCCAAAGGATTGCCCGTGGTTGCTTCCCTGACCAGGAGACGTCCTGATCAAAACGTGTTTGAGAGAAAAGGGAGGGGGACCACCGTGTCCACCATCTTGTGTTTTAAAGATGCTGTATTGTTCACGGGACCGCCACGTCCACCATTTTGTGAAAAAACACACAAGTTTTTAAGAATTTATTGTTGTTGAGAGGAAAAGTTTGAAGAGGAGGCGTTGCCTGCTTCAAACCCCCTCTGTGTGCGAATCACGACGCGCCGACATCACGACGTCATCAACAGCTTGACGCGCCGCCATCAAACTGTGCTACGTCACACGCTCGACGGAAACAGTCGCCATCTTACACCAGCGCCGAACGGCTTAGCGGCCACGAGCGGTGTTGAAAATCATAACGATTTGTTTCATTAAGCATTACTTGGTGAACCAAGCTGCTTCTAACAGTCACTAACTGCATGAAACCTACATGTCAATCAGTCCGTCTAATTTTGTTCAATCGAATTCCGCTGTCGGCGCTACGTGTGACAGTACAGGCCTGCTAACAGAGCGCTAACACGCACTAGCTTCTACAGCCGTGCTAACGGCCCCTTAACCCGGATTGAACACTAATCAGCCATCGGAAAGCTGGAGGCAATAGCGTGCTAACAGGCCGTTAGCTGCTCTCAAACGCCAAGGCTCCGATCATTGAATTAACCCAGGTGCTAATCACTGCAGCTAAAGCGCCAACCAGTTAGTCTAGCTCCCGCTAACAACATAATAGCCTGCTACAGTAACCGGATAGCACGCCGACTGCTGGTAGCTAGCCTGTATTGCATGTAAATAATTTCCAGCGACTTTTAACTTTTCTTTCTACCACTTAAAAGAATAACTACTATTAACTGAAACATTTATTATCAAGTTTTATCTTGCATAATAATTTTTTTTAACTCGTTTAAGTCGCTTCTCCAATTCTAATTGGAAATAGTAATCTTTTATTCTACTGTTTTGATACTAATCAAGTGTACGCACATATTTTTAATCTTCAACTTGCTAATGAACTTTATAGTTTCAATCCTATTTCATTAGGATTAATCAGGGGATCATTTAAATAACAATAAAGAAAAAATTGTTTTTTATAACTCTCCTACCTCATTAAAAGAACACCTACCTTTCACCTTAAAGTGAAAATGCTGAAGCTTTACCAAAGTGTAACCCATAGTAATCCTAAACAGAGAATATTGGTGTTACATCACAATAACTAAACAAAGAAAAGTTCTACTTGTGTGTACATAATACAACGAATAACACTCCTCAACATTTTCCTTTTGCATCCGTGTGAATTCTGCACCGCTGGTTTCACCTGCAGTTAACTCACTAATCCCTTTCACACTTCTGCAGCTGGATCATCTGTAAATATTTTTATTGTCGCTCATCTTATCCTTTTGTTGTCAATTCTTTGTTTGGTTCCTGGTGGACGCTGTCTAATCGTCATCCCAGAAAGCCAACATGGCCACGCCCAGTGACAACAAACCAAGAACTTCTACCGATCTGGAAAGCCAAGGTCGTAGCGACTCAGGTGAGCTTTTGGAAGAGGTCTTATCCGACCTGACCACCGAAATATTGCTTGGCTACTTGCACAACATGCAACAAGCCACGCGTAAAGGCATAGTTTCTGAAAAGTCTGAACTCATCAGTCAGACATTAGCAGCAACTGTGGAAAAGAAAAACCTGGCTACAGTGCTTGGCAAGTTAGCCATTGCCACAGCCCTGAAGCTCAAACATGCGGAATCACTCATGGAGAAATCAGTTCTTTCTCTAAAAAGGCAGAAAGAACAAAATGCTGAATTGAGCAAGGAGAATAAACTCCTGAGACAGCAATTAGAAGAAAAACAACAGTCTTTGACCCTCGCTGAATAAAAATTGGAAGACCTACAGGCTTCCCAAAATCAGTCCGATGAATCGGATACCGCATCTGATCCTGGAGCTAAAGACCAAACCTTACTCCTGAAAGAAACTCTTCAGGAACGTGACAATGAAATTAAGGAGTTACAAACTGAACTTCGCTCCATGCGTCTGGAGCAAGGAGAAGGTCATGATTTACTCCAACAGGTGTATGGTGAGCTTAAAACATTGAAGAGTCATGCTGGAAAGCATGAAGACATTTTGGAGTCTGAAAAGCTGAAGAATCATGAGGTGCTGAGACGTCTGACAGATACACAAACTCTTTTAGATGATACTCAAGAACGAAATGAGCGCCTCAATGCTGAAGTGCAATCATTAAACCGCGAACTACAATTAAACTCCCAACCACCGGGAGACTCTGAACAAAAAGTCATGTGGGAAAATGGAACGCAAATGTTCACCACCACAAACCGCAAGGAAATGCGCCCTGAACCTCTGTCAGGACCCATGTCGCATCCTCGGGAGTTCTAACCTCCTTATCATGGGTATTGAGAGACACCGCCTCTCCTTCCCACTCAGATGTGTCCTACCACAGTCCTTAATGACAAAGAATTGGACAAGATTGCACAGCTCATTAACCGTTTTGAGCCAACTCCAGGAGGCTCCCCCAACACATGTGCGTATTTAAAAAACATGCGCTATTACCTCAGGGATTTCACTCATGCTACCGGTAAACATTACATCTACCTCATCAAGCGGACTTCCAGCCACGAGGGCAGCCAGTTCGTTGAACGTCAACCCACCGAGGTACGACAAGACTTTGCTAAACTTAGCTTAGCATTAGAAAAAGAATACTTAGATCATTCCATTCGGACAGGCCTTGCAGCCGCTATGGCCGTCAAACAAGGCAGGCACAAACCGCCCCAACAATACTACAACAGGCTTCTCTGTACCTATTTCAGCACCCGAAATGAACCAGGTATGGAAGAGGACCTTAATTTTAAAACCTTGTTCCTTGAGACCCTCCACCCTAACACGAGTCATCATCTGGGAATCCTGGGAGATCCCAATGAGACTCCCATACAGTACCTGCATGACCTTGCTATGAAAGGTTTCGCTAAACAAATTAAGAGAGAGGGTAAATCTGAGGACAAAATGATCCTCAGCCTGGAAGCACCTAGGCCTACCCTCGAGCTTGAAGGCATCTCCGGGGGGTCATTTAAACCCCATACTGGCTCTGCCACTACCTCCCCTCGACAGATGAAACCATCTGTCAGAAGCTGACCCAAGGACCGGGGTGGACCAGGAGCAAAACCGCAGTGGTCCCCACAAAACCAAAGTGACTTCAGAACCAGAGAGGGCTCCGAAACTGGTGAAAATTGGGGTGATAAATTCAAACCCAGACAGTGGGAGAAGCCCACCACATGGGAAGATCACCCCGATGACAGACGTGAGTACCCAGGTGACCGAATCCAAGGATGGCAGGGTTCCAGACACCCACATCAAGGACCACCTGGACACAACAATAAGAGCACTTGGAAGCGAAAGAGACCGGTCCAAGCACTCAGGTAAGTATGTGGACTCAAGCCTCCACCAAGAAATCCGGAAGATCATGAAAAGCCTCCTCCAGGAATTTAAGGACGAAAAGGCCAAAAAAGGAAGCTAAGGTGCTGTGTGTAAACCGCATAGCTCCAACCACCCACCCGGTGTCTTCACAAACTCTGCCAGAGGCATCTGAGGAAGACCTATACCAGAGTGTAGACAACCCATTAGTGTCACCATCCCAGGGCCCACATCCTGAGACACTGTACTTTTCAGATGTTGACCAAGAACCAAGAGAGACCAAGTCTGATCCTCCCAGTGCCATCTTGGTAGTACAGGTGGATCAGGACAAGAAATCACGCGCTGATCCAGGGTCCGTTATACCTGGACAACCACCTGTACGGAAATTCTTAGGCAACCTCTCTGAGAAGGGGATTGCAAAAAAATTTTATCTGTCCTTAATCCTGGAAAACTCACTAAGACATGAGGCTCTTCTGGACACTGCTGCCGATGTCACCTTGATGTCTACCTCACTGTTTAAACAACTGCAGGGGGCAGCACGGCAGGCCAACACAAACCTCAAACTATCGCTGTGTTCGTTGGAGATCCAACCCTGCACGAAAAACCCGGCAACTTCATCCTCAATGGCTCTGGTCAACATCACTGTCGGACCCATGAGTCTGGTACACCCCGTGTACATATCAGCACTCTACACCATTCCCTTCCTCATAGGGAAAAATTTTCTCAACCAATTTGAACCCCTCATTGATTTCAAATGGTTAAAACTGTGGGCACAGGTCCGCCACCCTCACCCGCCTGAGGTGACTCATCCAGCAAAACCCCAATGTTATGTCATTGAGATCCAAGATGATACAGAACCCCCATGCGACACGGTCACAACGGACATTCCGTCGGCTGTCGACCCGCGGAATGCTTTGTGGCCCCCAGATGCACTGCTGGCCAAGAAGGACACTTTCCTCTGTAAGCTGTCAGAGGACACTAATGCGAGTGAGTACTGCTCTTTGGTAGTAGATGGTCTCCATTTGGAAAACACACACTGCTGACGTAACTCTGGCTCTTTGGGTCGAAAGATCAGCTATTAGTCAAAGTCTGTTTGACTCACTCAGCAAATCCAATCCAGACATTTTATATGTAGAAAAATCTTTCCGTTTTACAAAGGACCCTCCACCCCAGACCGTACTCAAGGCAACTGGAATCTGCACACTCAGAACACGCTGGAACCGACGAGAATTGAGCCACTCATTCTTAGTGGTTCCGAACTTACCACGCTCTGTCTACATAGGAGGTGACCTCCTTGTCCAATTGGAGGTACAGGCTGACAGAGTCAATCAGGTCCTCTGGTCTTTGACCAGAGCACATGATGACCCCGCTTACGCCGATCCGGAGTATCTGAAGTCTAGACAATTGATCCCTTACGCATGTCAGGTAATGAGTGATGGTCACATCATGATACCTGCCCACCTGAAAAATGCACCACTCCACCTTGTGATACGTCCAGGACAACAGCTCCAACACTCACAGGCAGTCTTTCAGCCATCCCAGCTCTTCACCAAACTGGGACTATCTCTTGAAGCCACTCCACTTCTGAGCCTAGGAAGTCGGACAACTCGCTTGATGGTGCATAACGACACTGGCGAAGACATTCTGATTCCCAAAGCCACCCCACTGGGTTGGTTAATCAGCACTGAATTCCAGGACTTTGAGCTGAACATCTCAGTTCTTGGCCAAGTCCCTCCATTGCTTCTTCCTTGTTCTCAATGGGGGGTTGTCTTTTCCAAACCCTCAGGATCAATCGCTGTATTTCCAGCAAACATCTCTGAAGAAGACACTGTCAGCAGAATAGATCTTGATGACCCTGACCACATGGTCCTCCAGACCCTTACGGTCCTCACGGTCGACTCTCAACACAAAACAAACGCTGGAAATGACACTGAAACAGCTCTGAACCTTAACCCGGGTTCTGATGTTGAATTTGCATCTAAGATAGAACAAGTCGTAGCAGCAGCAGATGCCTTAAAGAATGATAAGGAACGAGGACATCTAAGAGACCTACTCTGTAAATACCGAGCGTCCATTGCCAATGATTCATTGGATTGTGGACTCACCCATACCACTCTGTGCGCATCCCACTCCTCCAAATGCATCGCCCCACCTTTGTGCGACAGTACAAAATTTCTCTGGCATCCTATGACCTGTACAGAAAATCATAGATGACTTATTAGGAAAAGGGATCATAGGACCGTGCAACAGCCCTATTCAGCCCCCTGTATGGCTGGTACTCAAACCAAATGGTAATGGAGACTTACCAGCGATTAACGCAAACTCAACCACAGGTGTCGCTATCTCGATGGCCGATGACTCGGTTAGAGCAGAAACTTCTAAAGTAAAAGACGCAAAATACTTTTCCACGCTTGATCTGGCCTCCGGGTTCTGGACAATCCCTGTCCATGAAGATGATCAACACAAACTGGCATTCACCTTTGCCAACCGCCAGTACACTTTCACCAGGTGCCCATTTGGCTATGCCAACTCACCTGCAGAATTCAACATTCTTCTTGAACAAGGCTTGCCCCGATGCAAACGAGCGAGGCACCCTTATCTATGTTGACAACGTCTTAATGCTAAACCCAACATTAGACACACATCTGGATGCAATAGACCATCCTGAGCCAACTCACGAATGCTGGTGCAAAATCTCACTTTCAAAGTGTCAATGGTGTCGGACCAAGGTCAACTATGTGGGCCTCCTTTCGGACCAGACGGAGTGCAACCACAAGTTGGACGAGTCCAAGGCTATCACCAACATCAAAACACCTATGAACCTAATAGAACTGCGCAGCTTTCTGGGAGTGTGCAATTCTACTCCGCCAATTCAATGAAAACTATGCAGATTTGGCGAACCTATTGACAGACCTGCTCAAAATGATTACGCCGTTCCTATGGGGTGAACCCCAAGAACAGGCCATGCAGGCTCTGAAAGACAAACTCTGCTCAGCCCCATGCCTAGCATACCCCGATTGTAGCAAAGAATTCCACCTAGAGGTGGGATTCTCCAATCAATGCCTAAGCGCGGGACTGTACCAGATGTACGACAAAGATAGGCGAGTGGTCGCATACACAAGCAAAATGCTACAATTGCCGGAACTTAAATTCAGTGACTTGAAAAAGCCCTACTAGCAACAGTCTGGGCTGTGAAACTTTTCGCCAACTATCTGGGTGGACCAAAGTCATTGTAGAAACCAATCATCAACCAGTGACATTCCTTAACAGTCAAAGACCGCGAGAAGGTGTAGTAACAAACTCACGAGTTGCCTCGTGGTTGATGGCACTGCAAAGTTTTGACGTGGAGGTGCAGTACGCCCAAGACCACAAACTTCCCTAGGCACAGGGTTAGGTGCTTGCCAGCACTGCACCGAAGACACACCGGCTGCAAATACCCGTTTAATGAAGACGTGTTACCACCCAACTCCCCTAATCACGACTACTTCGACCACAATGCCTGCCAAGGCATGATCACTGCGTACATGGACGGCTGCTCATTTCACCATGAAACAGTCGTGGATTGACAACACACCACGTGAGCCACAAAAATTCCAACTGGGACCACAGTCCTCTCAGTATGCCGAAATTGCGGGCATACTCATAACATGTCAGTTACCTCTGGCGCAAAATGTCACATTTGTGCTATGCACAGATTCAAACTATGCACGCCTTAGCTTTTGTGCCATCTACCCTGCTGGAAACGCAATGGTTTCATGACCTCCAACAAGAAATCGGTCAAACACAAAGAACTGTTTGCGGCTTGTGATCACCTCATAACTACGCACGACCTCCAGATATACTGGAAAAAGGTCAGAGGTCACTCCCGCACACCAGGCCAAGACAAAGAATTTAAAGACTTGGCTGACACACTAGCCAAGCAAGGCGCTCTGGACGGCAAGCCGTGGGCATTCGATGAGGCACTTTGGCCCCACCCACCCACCCATGCTGTATCAGTGGTGACTCGTGCCAGGACTGCTGCCTTAGACCCTGCCACAGCTCCCGTCCCCACAACAGCCTCAGTCGCTCCAGCTTTCTCCGACTCAGACCTGGCTTCACTCCAGGCTTGTGGTATTTTTTTTTTTAACCAGGGTTGTTTAACTGCAGGGTTCTGTATTGCATCACCCCTTATACGGTATATTATTTATATCACCCAGTGATATTCACCAATTATAAAGGTGGTTTTTATTTCATTTTCCTCCAAATCAGCAGCGCAATGTGGTGCAGCTCGTCCCATGAAACACAATGTGAGCTGTTGTTCTTGCTTGGCAGAAACTGTCGTGCCGGCATCATGCATGCCTTCCCATCGGCGCAGTATTTTGTGGTGTGCAAATTTAAACTGTTTCATGCTGTTTCGCCGTATTTGTCCAAACGTCGTCCAAACATTGCACTATGTGTGAAGGACATTGCACTATGTGTGAAGGGGCCTTAAGTTACGCTATATTATTGATTACTTGTCCCATATATCAATCAATCAGTTTTATTTATATAGCGCCAAATCACAACAAACAGTTGCCCCAAGGAGCCTGAAAGTAGAGTAGAGTAGAGTAGAATGGGAGACAGAGCCTTCAGCTTTCAGGCTCCTCTCCTGTGGAACCAGCTCCCAATTCAGATCAGGGAGACAGACACCCTCTCTACTTTTAAGATTAGGCTTAAAACTTTCCTTTTTGCTAAAGCTTATAGTTAGGGCTGGATCAGGTGACCCTGAACCATCCCTTAGTTATGCTGCTATAGACGTAGACTGCTGGGGGGTTCCCATGATGCACTGTTTCTTTCTCTTTTTGCTCTGTATGCACCACTCTGCATTTAATCATTAGTGATCGATCTCTGCTCCCCTCCACAGCATGTCTTTTTCCTGGTTCTCTCCCTCAGCCCCAACCAGTCCCAGCAGAAGACTGCCCCTCCCTGAGCCTGGTTCTGCTGGAGGTTTCTTCCTGTTAAAAGGGAGTTTTTCCTTCCCACTGTAGCCAAGTGCTTGCTCACACGGGGTCGTTTTGACCGTTGGGGTTTTACATAATTATTGTATGGCCTTGCCTTACAATATAAAGCGCCTTGGGGCAACTGTTTGTTGTGATTTGGCGCTATATAAAAAAATTGATTGATTGATTGATTGAAAGCTGAAGGCTCTGCCTCCCATTCTACTCTTACAAACCCTAGGAACTACAAGTAAGCCTGCAGTCTGAGAGCGAAGCGCTCTATTGAGGTGATATGGTACTATGAGGTCCCTAAGATAAGATGGGACCTGATTATTCAAAACCTCATAAGTAAGAAGAAGAATTTTAAATTCTATTCTAGAATTAACAGGAAGCCAAGGAAGAGAGGCCAATATGGGTGAGATATGCTCTCTCCTTCTAGTCCCCGTTAGTACTCTAGCTGCAGCATTCTGAATTAACTGAAGGCTTTTCAGGGAACTTTTAGGACAACCTGATAATAATGAATTACAATAGTCCAGCCTAGAGGAAATAAATGCATGAATTAGTTTTTCAGCATCACTCTGAGACAAGACCTTTCTAATTTTAGAGATATTGCGTAAATGCAAAACAGCAGTCCTACATATTTGTTTAATATGCGCTTTGAATGACATATCCTGATCAAAAATGACTCCAAGATTTCTCACAGTATTACTACAGGTCAGGGTAATGCCATCCAGACTAAGGATCTGGTTAGACACCATGTTTCTAAGATTTGTGGGGCCAAGTACAATAACTTCAGTTTTATCTGAGTTTAAAAGCAGGAAATTAGAGGTCACCCATGTCTTTATGTCTGTAAGACAATCCTGCAGTTTAGCTAATTGGTGTGTGTCCTCTGGCTTCATGGATAGATAAAGCTGGGTATCATCTGCGTAACAATGAAAATTTAAGCAATGCCGTCTAATAATACTGCCTAAGGGAAGCATGTATAAAGTGAAGAAAATTGGTCCTAGCACAGAACCTTGTGTAACTCCATAATTAACCTTAGTCTGTGAAGACAATTCCCCATTTACATGAACAAATTGTAATGTATTAGATAAATATGATTCAAACCACCGCAGCGCAGTGCCTTTAATACCTATGGCATGCTCTAATCTCTGTAATAAACTTTTATGGTCAACAGTATCAAAAGCAGCACTGAGGTCTAACAGAACAAGCACAGAGATGAGTCCACTGTCTGAGGCCATAAGAAGATCATTTGTAACCTTCACTAATGCTGTTTCTGTACTATGATGAATTCTAAAACCTGACTGAAACTCTTCAAATAGACCATTCCTCTGCAGATGATCAGTTAGCTGTTTTACAACTACCCTTTCAAGAATTTTTGAGAGAAAAGGAAGGTTGGAGATTGGTCTATAATTAGCTAAGATAGCTGGGTCAAGTGATGGCTTTTTAAGTAATGGTTTAATTACTGCCACCTTAAAAGCCTGTGGTACATAGCCAACTAATAAAGACAGATTGATCATATTTAAGATCGAAGCATTAAATAATGGTAGGGCTTCCTTGAGCAGCCTGGTAGGAATGGGGTCTAATAGACATGTTGATGGTTTGGATGAAGTAACTAATGAAAATAACTCAGACAGAACAATCTGAGAGAAAGAGTCTAACCAAATACCGGCATCACTGAAAGCAGCCAAAGATAACGATACGTCTTTGGGATGGTTATGAGTAATTTTTTCTCTAATAGTTAAAATTTTATTAGCAAAGAAAGTCATGAAGTCATTACTAGTTAAAGGAATACTCGGCTCAATAGAGCTCTGACTCTTTGTCAGCCTGGCTACAGTGCTGAAAAGAAACCTGGGGTTGTTCTTATTTTCTTCAATTAGTGATGAGTAGTAAGATGTCCTAGCTTTACGGAGGGCTTTTTTATAGAGCAACAGACTCATTTTCCTTGCTATGTGAAGATCTTCTAAATTAGTGAGACGCCATTTCCTCTCCAACTTACGGGTTATCTGCTTTAAGCTGCGAATTTGTGAGTTATACCACGGAGTCAGGCACTTCTGATTTAAAGCTCTCTTTTTCAGAGGAGCTACAGCATCCAAAGTTGTCTTCAATGAAGATGTAAAACTATTGACGAGATGCTCTATCTCACTTACATAGTTTAGGTAGCTACTCTGCACTGTGTTGGTATATGGCATTAGAGAACATAAAGAAGGAATCATATCCTTAAACCTAGTTACAGCGCTTTCTGAAAGACTTCTAGTGTAATGAAACTTATTCCCCACTGCTGGGTAGTCCATCAGAGTAAATGTAAATGTTATTAAGAAATGATCAGACAGAAGGGAGTTTTCAGGGAATACTGTTAAGTCTTCAATTTCCATACCATAAGTCAGAACAAGATCTAAGATATGATTAAAGTGGTGGGTGGACTCATTTACTTTTTGAGCAAAGCCAATTGAGTCTAATAATAGATTAAATGCAGTGTTGAGGCTGTCATTCTCAGCATCTGTGTGGATGTTAAAATCGCCCACTATAATTATCTTATCTGAGCTAAGCACTAAGTCAGACAAAAGGTCTGAAAATTCACAGAGAAACTCACAGTAACGACCAGGTGGACGATAGATAATAACAAATAAAACTGTTTTTTGGGACTTCCAATTTGGATGGACAAGACTAAGAGTCAAGCTTTCAAATGAATTAAAGCTCTGTCTGGGTTTTTGATTAATTAATAAGCTGGAATGGAAGATTGCTGCTAATCCTCCACCTCGGCCCGTGCTACGAGCATTCTGGCAGTTAGTGTGACTTGGGGTGTTGACTCATTTAAACTAACATATTCAT
This sequence comes from Thalassophryne amazonica, assembly GCF_902500255.1. Taxonomy (NCBI): domain Eukaryota; kingdom Metazoa; phylum Chordata; class Actinopteri; order Batrachoidiformes; family Batrachoididae; genus Thalassophryne; species Thalassophryne amazonica. The sequence continues at coordinate 8,220,951 of NC_047111.1, read as the reverse complement.
CCTGCTGTAACCAGGTTTCTGTAAGGCAGAATAAATCAATATGTTGATCAATTATTATATCATTTACCAACAGGGACTTAGAAGAGAGAGACCTAATGTTTAATAGACCACATTTAACTGTTTTAGTCTGTGGTGCAGTTGAAGGTGCTATATTATTTTTTTCTTTTTGTATTTTTATGCTTAAATAGATTTTTGCTGGTTATTGCTGGTCTGGGAGCAGGCACCGTCTCTACGGGGATGGGGTAATGAGGGGATGGCAGGGGGAGAGAAGCTGCAGAGAGGTGTGTAAGACTACAACTCTGCTTCCTGGTCCCAACCCTGGATAGTCACAGTTTGGAGGATTTAAGAAAATTGGCCAGATTTCTAGAAATGAGAGCTGCTCCATCCAAAGTGGGATGGATGCCGTCTCTCCTAACAAGACCAGGTTTTCCCCAGAAGCTTTGCCAATTATCTATGAAGCCCACCTCATTTTTTGGACACCACTCAGACAGCCAGCAATTCAAGGAGAACATGCGGCTAAACATGTCACTCCCGGTCCGACTGGGGAGGGGCCCAGAGAAAACTACAGAGTCCGACATTGTTTTTGCAAAGTTACACACCGATTCAATGTTAATTTTAGTGACCTCCGATTGGCGTAAACGGGTGTCATTACTGCCGACGTGAATTACAATCTTACCAAATTTACGCTTAGCCTTAGCCAGCAGTTTCAAATTTCCTTCAATGTCGCCTGCTCTGGCCCCCGGAAGACAATTGACTATGGTTGCTGGTGTCGCTAACTTCACATTTCTCAAAACAGAGTCGCCAATAACCAGAGTTTGATCCTCGGCGGGTGTGTCGCCGAGTGGGGAAAAACGGTTAGAAATGTGAACAGGTTGGCGGTATACACGGGGCTTCTGTTTAGGGCTATGCTTCCTCCTCACAGTCACCCAGTCGGCCTGCTTTCCCGGCTGCTCGGGATCTGCTAGAGGGAAACTAACGGCGGCTAAGCTACCTTGGTCCGCACCGACTACAGGGGCCTGGCTAGCTGTAGAATTTTCCACGGTGCGGAGCCGAGTCTCCAATTCGCCCAGCCTGGCCTCCAAAGCTACGGATAAGCTACACTTATTACAAGTACCATTACTGCTAAAGGAGGCCGAGGAATAAGTAAACATTTCACACCCAGAGCAGAAAAGTGCGGGAGAGACAGGAGAAGCCGCCATGCTAAACCGGCTAAGAGCTAGTAGCTGCGCTAAGCTAGCGGATTCCTAAAAACACACAAAGTGAATAATGTGTAAATAATTTAGAGGTGATTCAGCAAAGGGAGTGCTTTAGTTAAAGCACGTGAAGATTACACTGTGAAACAAATCGTTATCTAGTTAACTAGATCAATCTAACTGCGCAGATTAAACAGCTAACAGATACAGAAAAACACCGCTGTGCTCCGGAACAGGAAGTGATACAATACCGCAGTGAGAGCCAACCACCAGTAGAGGCAAGCAAGAGTATATGACCTATTACATTAAGGTTTGGGGAAACACATGCAAATCCAATAATTTTATTACAAAAGAAAGCTACAAGATATGAGTATTTGATCAATTAAAGACTTGAACTACTGTAAAAAGTCATTGTGTTTCCATAAAAGGTGTAAAAATTTGGAATAACTTTTCTGAATAGCATTACATTATCTGGTACTTTAGTTGGCTTAAAAGGACTTTATAAAAACAATATAATTACTTACTATAGTATGATGAATTAGGTTCACTGAGTTTGTTACCGTTTTTTTTTATTGTTCGTTGCACTATTTGTTCTGTTGAGATATTTTAGTTCACTGATTAATCTGTAGTGTCTCTGCTTGTTCTTTCTTTTTTGGCATTTGTTGTTATGAGTGTACATACATATGTGTATATAGCAAATGGTAAAAGGGGTAGATGTTCATAAGCTTTTGCTTCTGCCTAAACCCTACTGGCCGCACAAAACTGGGAAATTGCCTCTGAGTTTTTTGTTTTGTTTTTATGAGAGATTTGTGTTAAGTGTGTGTGTGTGTGTGTGTGTGTGTGTGTGTGTGTGTGTGTGTGTGTGTGTGTGTGTGTGTGTGTGTGTGTGTGTGTGTGTGTGTGTGTGTGTGTGCGTCAAATAAAATTAATTCATTCTTACCTAAGGGGAGCCTGGTTTAAGTGGTTCTTTCACGTTCAGATGGTCCAGTTAAATCCTGCTAGGGGGCACAGGCACCACTAGCGAGGTACTCCTCTTAGGCCCACGCAGGCTCATATACTCACTGGTGTTTTTGTTGTTTTGGTAGTTAGTTAGTTTTGATTTTTGGGTGTTTGTGTTTTTGTTTCCTTTTTGCACTTAACTTTTGTCTTAGGTGACGTGACTTAAGGTCACGTCAACATGGGGAGTTGTTGTAGCAGTATGTCTCATGGCTAATTTGCTAACTTCATATAATACTAATAACTTCATATCCTTATACAGATAGTGATAATAGTAACTTTGTGTTGTGTGCTATGATGCATACTGTCCTGTTTATCATGCTACATGGACAGAACTGTTTTACACGTACCGTTTAATACAATGCATGCACTCACTGCCAGTGGCAGTCCTAGAGTGATTTACTCCCCGGGTGAAACCCCCTGCGTGCGCCCCCCCCCCCCCCCCCAATAACAATAACACAAAGATAAACAATAATTACTTCAATAAAGTTTTTGAACATAAAAAACAAAAGACTCAGTGACTTCACATTACAACTATGTACAATACAGGTATTTAAGAAAGCACAACTGCACTACAGCACCACCCGATGGTCAAAATATTGCACGTCATTCAGTTTTACCAACAGAGTGCACTTTGCATTATCATAGAGTACCATTCACCATAATGAACAAGAGTTAAACCGCCATTAAAGTCGCACCATATAAATAACAAAAGAAGTTAATCTGTATATTACATAATACCATGAAGTGACAAAAAAATGTACAAAAAACCCCCCTATACATTAAAGTGGCAAAAATGGTAAAGCGCAATCATGTATCATAAATAAATGAACTAACGACAGAGGTCAATTCTATACCCATTACTGTACACATAAGAAGAAATAACAAACACTATTGTGTATCATAAGTAACAGGAAGCAACAAGTGAAGAAGTTAACACTCTTTAAAGGCAAAAAGGCAAACCACAATAATTTGTCATAAATAACAGGAAGTGCAAATAAGTAAGAGGAAAACAGTCTATATACAACGTTTGCAGGAGGGCATCATAATTGTTTGCCACAGTGCTCACTATCCGTGATGTGAAATTCCATCAAGTAGGAGCATTTCTGGGCAACCTTGAGCAGCCATGGCTTCTTCGTAAGGAAGACTATCAAATGGCTTCGCCAAAATCTGGTCCACAACATTCAAATTGTCTGCCATTATGTGCAGCTTGCTACCTAGCTAGCTCGCCAGCTGGGACTGGCGTGCGGCTAGTGTGAAGTGTGTCCGCCTGTGAGCGCTTTGTGACGGTGGAGGAGCTCAGCAGCACCCGCTGCTCAGTAGGGACAGAAACTGCGATAGAAGTCAGAAAGAGTGATAGAAGTCAGTCTCCAAACACAAGCAGCTACAAAAAACACACCAGAAATAGAAGCTCGATTTGTCGCTAGTTGTTTTTAACAAAGAAAATGCCACTAAGAGGATTAGGAAAGTCTCCGGTTCAACTCAGAACAGAATGAAAATTTCAAAATGCTCCCACGGATGTTTACACCAAAAGATTGCTGATTCGCTCATTTCGCTGTCAATCAAAAAGGGATTCAGCCTCAGACAGATCATCCAATCATCATGCAGAAGCTGAGCGTCCGGGCCAGCCAAGGCCAGCCCACTGCCCCATAGACCCCAGACACGCTGAGCGTCCGATGGGCGGGACAAAGCCCAGCATTTATCCAATGACTCATCTCGTTTCGCTGCAGTTTGCTTTGCTATTGAACTGAGTTTAAAGCACTGTGAAGCTGCGGGAATACGTAAATCAATATATACCTTTTTCCTTTGCTCGTTTCTCCTTTTCTTCTTTCTTTTTCTTTTGAAATTGGGCACCTGATGGCTTTGATCGTTTCCTATCCATGATTATGTCTTACTCCGTTTCGATCACCTCTTCGTCCAAACATTGAATGATTCCCCCTCCCCCTGCACAAACTCTGCACTGTGCAGCGTTGCTCACCTAACGCGAGAGGTGAGATGGGGGGGGGGGGGGGGGCGCTCTGCCATAACGTAACCACGAACTCCACCGTCAGGACAACCCCCCCCACACACACACACCAGTTTTATTTATTTATTTATTTATTTTTGGACAGGTTTTTTTTTTTTCCCCACACGCTCGTGCTGCCCCTCCCCCGCGATGCCGCCCCGGGCGGCTCTGCCCGGTCGGCCCGCCTCCAGGACCGCCCCTGCTCACTGCAGATACAGGTAAAAATGCAACATCTTTCAAACATAATCACCTAATTTACTGATCCACACTGAGGTGAAACAGTCCACCCATCTGGTGGTGGAGCTGGAGTGCAGGGTGAAGAGAGGGGCAGAGTGTGTGTGCTCAGCGTTCATGCTGAGGTAGACATGAACTGTTGAGTGAAGGCATCTATTCAATACAACCTCTAAAATTGAAGTCTGTTTCCTGTCAATTTTTGAGTCGCTCCTGTCAACCTGGGAAAATGGGAAAGCTTAACCCAACAATACCAAGTTTGGTGTTGATTGTTTAATTACTGTAGCTGTGCACAGATATAAGGCTGACTGTGTGTATGGTCGAGCACGTGCGCTTTCAACCTAAAGGCCCCAGTGGACCCCCCCTTGGTGCCCCCAGTCACCATATCAAGTTTGGTGTTGATTGCTTACTTGTGGCAGTTCACCCCAAACAAAAACCGTGCCACATACATAGATTGCCTTTATATATATGTACACACACACACACACACACACACACACTCACCTGATTCCAACTGTGGTCTGGATCAGAGTGGTGACTCCCACAGTACTGAAGATAGTGCCAATAAGTTGACTGATAGTATTCTGGTCTTGACCAACACACATGGCTTCCGCCAGGAGGAAAGGCACAGCTACAGTGCCGCTGAAACACGTCAGATAGTGCTAAAAACACACACACACACACAAAACAAAACTAACATGAGTATGAAAACATTCTTCAGCTGATCAGACAAATACACCATTTACTGGTCTTACATTAGTCTGCTTACATTAATGTTACAACCTGACTCAAGAGGTTGCAACAAAAGAGGGGAGACCACACACCAGACCAAATGTTTTAACAATATTTATTAGAAAAAAAGGATTAACCCCTTAAGCCCTAGAGCCTATTTCACAAAAATCACATACCCATACATTCTGATTTATTTCTCAGCTTGTACAAGGTCAAAAATGCAAACTTTGGATCAGCTAAAGACAGGTCCTAGGGGATGTTGTGGATGCAAAAAAATTGAAAGTAAATAATACTTGGTAGGAGTAAATGAGGGTTTTTCCCCCAAAAAATGAATTCCAATTTATGTCTTTTTTTGCTTGGCGTTTCAGCTGTGGTTAGTTGATATGTGATTGAAGTGGATACTTTAGTGGAGGAGACTTCGCTTGACATTTTGATGTATAATAAGTGTATGATGGTGTCAGCACTGGTTAGTTATGAGTGTTCAAATGTTCCAAAACAGGGCAAGTCCCCAAATTTGGGCACTCTAGGGTTTAAGAGGTTAAAAAGATAAAAGAATAGTCTGGCTGGCTCCAGGGCCCCCTGGAATGGCCCTCGTTCTTGGCAACAACGGTGGAGGAGTGCAGAAGCGAAGAGAGCTGCGTCCTGGAATCTCTGAGAGACTCCCCTCCACACACCTGTGCACAGCTTATGATCACTGCCGCAATCAGTCCTGAACAGGAACACATGAGCAGAAAGTAGAGGAGGAGGCACAACAGAAACACAACCCCCCCCGAAAAAAACCCTACATGGGCCAAGGCCGTGATTCCCCCCTCCACCCAAAAAAGAAGGGGGACCCTCCATTGGAAGGTCAACCAAACAAATTAAAAACAAGGGCACTTATACACACAGAGGTCGTCTGACCCCGAAAGTCCCAACACCGACCCCTTAGCCTGCCCACTCCAACCCCAGCAACCTTGAGCCCAGGAGCAATTTAAGGTGGAGGAGGAAGAAAACTAAAATTGTGTAAAAAAGGAAGGGATGATCTTATACCAGGGCACGAGACAATGTGTGGGCCAGCATGTTATCTTTACCCTTAATATGCTGCATATCCACATGATATGGCTGGAGAATAAGGCCCAAAGCATTAGCCTCTGATTTGGGTTCTGAAGAGAATTCAAGAACGTGAGAGGGTTATGGTCCAAATAAACTTTTAAGGTAGCTCCTGAGTCAACATAAACTTGAAAATGTTGCACTGCCAAAATGAGAGCAAGTGCTTCCTTTTCTACCACAGAATAGTTCAGTTAGTAAGAATTGAACTTTTTAGAAAAGAAGCTAACAGGATGATCTACTCCTTGCTCATCAGCCTGCAGCAACACAGCTCCAACATGGCTGGCATCAACATGCAGCTTGAACGGCTGATCAAGCTGAGGAGCAAGCAAAACCGTAGCCAAACAAAGGAGAGCCTTAACTTTGTCAAAAGCCTGCTGACAAGATCCTGACCAGATAAATTTTGACTTTAATTTAAGCATGTAGCATGACAACACTGGAAAAGTTGTGACAACAGCGATAGTAACCCACAAGACCCAAAAAATCTCATGAGCTCCTTCTTTGTTGTAAGAACAGAAAACTCTGAAACTGCTGTAACTTTGGTCATCATGGACGAGCCCCCATTTTGTTACAACCTGGCTTAAGAGGTCACAACAAAAGAGGGGAGACCACCCACCAGACCAAACTTTTTAACAATATTTATTAGAAAATAGGATTAAAAAGATAAAAGAATAATCTGGCTGGCTGCAGGGCTCCCTGGAACAGCCCCCATTCTCGGCAACAATGGTGAAGGAGCACAGACGTGAAGAGAGCGCCATCCGGAAATCTCTGAGAGACTCCCCTCCACACACCTGTGCACAGCTTTTATAATCACTGCCACAATCAGTCCTGAACAGGAACACTTGAGCAGAAAGCAGAGGAGAAGGCACAACAGAAACACAAAAATCTCCCCCTAAAACCCCCTACACGGGCCAGGGCCATGACATTAAGAACCTGCCGAGCATTAAATTATTAGTCAAAGAAAATTAGTATTAGTAATTTACGGACTTATGAGACCCTAAATCTAGGCCACATATCATCATTGGTGGGTACAGTTCCACTAATCCACTAACTGCTAATTATCAAAGATAATTTTTTCATTATCAGATTAGCTTTTCAGATAACTTTGAAAACCATTATTGTAGTAATTATCTTCCGATAAGTTTTAGTCCAATAATTTTTAGACAGCTAACATATTTTTACAGACGTGGTAAACGAAGCTGAGTAGTTACAAACATTTCTGAAACCTAAAATTAGTTGAGTACCTACCTGTTAAATGTTTTATAGTAGGTGTGCAGTTCTATCCTCCATAAACAGAGGAGAGCTGGTTCTAGAAGAAACCATTCTAACCTCTGCAGACAAAAGAGAACTGGTTGCAAAAAAGAAAAAACTCATTTCTTTTGACCCCATACAGATATGCTGGCAATATCACCCAAGTCATCCAGAGGCATACAGTTTTAACTTATGGTTAAAATTTTAACAAAACTAATTTCGAACAGGTTATTTAAATTAATGTCACGTTTGAACTTTTATAAAGTGAAAATATCAGATATACATATGTTTTAGTTTTAAAGTAATGCACTAATTTTGAAGGTTTTAGTGTGGACATGCTGTGCCCAGCAGTGTATTATGGGTAATCTCAGTACATTCATGACAGAAGAAATGCATTTGAGATGCTCTGATCAGGCTCCACAGGGACAACAGCATTAAACTCTGTATATTGTGCCTAAAACTCTCATGAATATATTCTCTGGGTTTATAGACGTTGTTATTGTGTTTGTTTTATGTAAAAATGCCAGAAGAAGCCCAGGTTGCTTCACCATTATTTTCAATTGGAATCAGTACAATCGATTCCTGTTTGCCCCTTAGAGGCCTGCTTATGTCAAACACTGTCTGTTGTCTTTGTTCCAGAGTAATATATATAAGATGTCTGAAATTCAGTTTGTGTTTATTAAATTCCATGCATCTTAAACATAGCAGACATGGAATTTTGTTTTGGCACGTTTTCACGGTCTCTACTGCCATCTACTGGCTAGTAGTGTTCATGGCAGTGTTCATCCTAAAGCTGGGCAGACACTGTACAATATTTTCAGTCGTACTCGGCTCCAGCTCAAACTGTACGACAAAACCGCACGGTGTAAAAGTTCAGAGCGCACGATTTATGTTCTCACACTATGCGGCCCGATGCTCTGATGCGATCTGACTGCTCACATTGTACGTTCAAAAACCACACGCCGGACTCGTGTTTCCAGAAGCAAAACATAAACAGAAGCTTTTTTTTTTAAACTTTATTTACATTTCTTATTTTTACAAAAACTCTCGATGGGAGACATCAAAGTTAAAAAAAAAACAATACAACACTTTACATGAGATGAAGAAAGGGGTGAAAAGAATTAAATCAAATCAATTTCATTTATATAGCACCAAATCACAACAAACAGTTGCCCCAAGGTGCTTCATATTGCAAGGCAAAGCCATACAATAATTACAGAAAAACCCCAACTGTCAAAACGACCCCCTGTGAGCAAGCACTTGACGACAGTGGGAAGGAAAAACTCCCTTTTAACAGGAAGAAACCTCCAGCAGAACCAGGCTCAGGGAGGGGCAGTCTTCTGCTGGGACTGGTTTGGGCTGAGGGAGAGAACCAGGAAAAAGACATGCTGTGGAGGGGGGCAGAGATCGATCACTAATGATTAAATGCAGAGTGGTGCATACAGAGCAAAAAGAGAAAGAAACACTCAGTGCATCATGGGAACCCCCCAGCAGTCTAAGTCTATAGCAGCATAACTAAGGGATGGTTCAGGGTCACCTGATCCAGCCCTAACTATAAGCTTGAGGAAAAAGGAAAGTTTTAAGCCTAATATTAAAAGTAGAGAGGGTGTCTGTCTCCCTGATCCGAATTGGGAGCTGGTTCCACAGGAGAGGAGCCTGAAAGCTGAAGGCTCTGCCTCCCATTCTACTCTTATAAACCCTAGGAACTACAAGTAAGCCTGCAGTCTGAGAGAGAAGTGCTCTATTGGGGTGATATGGTACTATGACGTCCCTAAGATAAGATGGGACCTGATTATTGAAAACCTTATAATTAAGAAGAAGAATTTTAAATTCTATTCTAGAATTAACAGGACGCCAATGAAGAGAGGCCAATATGGGTGAGATATGCTCTCTCCTTCTAGTCCCTGTCAGTACTCTAGCTGCAGCATTTTGAATTAACTGAAGGCTTTTCAGGGAACTTTTAGGACAACCTATTAATAATGAATTACAATAGTCCAGCCTAGAGGAAATAAATGCATGAATTAGTTTTTCAGCATCACTCTGAGACAAGACCTTTCTAATTTTAAAGATATTGCGCAAATGCAAAAAAGCAGTCCTACATATTTGTTTAATATGCGCATTGAATAACATATCCTGATCAAAAATGACTCCAAGATTTCTCACAGTATTACTAGAGGTCAGGGTAATGCCATCCAGAGTAAGGATCTGGTTAGACACCATGTTTCTAAAATTTGTGGGGCCAAGTACAATAACTTCAGTTTTATCTGAGTTTAAAAGCAGGAAATTAAAGGTCATCCATGTCTTTATGTCTGTAAGACAATCCTGCAGTTTAGCTAATTGGTGTGTGTCCTCTGGCTTCATGGATAGATAAAGCTGGGTATCATCTGCGTAACAATGAAAATTTAAGCAATGCTGTCTAATAATACTGCCTAAGGGAAGCATGTATAAAGTGAATAAAATTGGTCCTAGCACAGAACCTTGTGGAACTCCATAATTAACCTTAGTCTGTGAAGAAGATTCCCCATTTACATGAACAAATTGTAATCTATTAGATAAATATGATTCAAACCACCGCAGCGCAGTGCCTTTAATACCTATGGCATGCTCTAATCTCTGTAATAAAATTTTATGGTCAACAGTATCAAAAGCAGCACTGAGGTCTAACAGAACAAGCACAGAGATGAGTCCACTGTCTGAGGCCATAAGAAGATCATTTGTAACCTTCACTAATGCTGTTTCTGTACTATGATGAATTCTAAAACCCTGACTGAAACTCTTCAAATAGACCATTCCTCTGCAGATGATCAGTTAGCTGTTTTACAACTACCCTTTCAAGAATTTTTGAGAGAAAAGGAAGGTTGGAGATTGGCATATAATTAGCTAAGATAGCTGGGTCAAGTGATGGCTTTTTAAGTAATGGTTTAATTACTGCCACCTTAAAAGCCTGTGGTACATAGCCAACTAATAAAGACAGATTGATCATATTTAAGATCGAAGCATTAATTAATGGTAGGGCTTCCTTGAGCAGCCTGGTAGGAATGGGGTCTAATAGACATGTTGATGGTTTGGAGGAAGTAACTAATGAAAATAACTCAGACAGAACAATCGGAGAGAAAGAGTCTAACCAAATACCGGCATCACTGAAAGCAGCCAAAGAGAACGATATGTCTTTGGGATGGTTATGAGTAATTTTTTCTCTAACAGTTAAAATTTTATTAGCAAAGAAAGTCATGAAGTCATTACTAGTTAAAGTTAAAGGAATACTCGGCTCAATAGAGCTCTGACTCTTTGTCAGCCTGGCTACAGTGCTGAAAAGAAACCTGGGGTTGTTCTTATTTTCTTCAATTAGTGATGAGTAGTAAGATGTCCTAGCTTTACGGAGGGCTTTTTTTTATAGAGCAACAGACTCTTTTTCCAGGCTAAGTGAAGATCTTCTAAATTAGTGAGACACCATTTCCTCTCCAACTTACGGGTTATCTGCTTTAAGCTGCGAGTTTGTGAGTTATACCACGGAGTCAGGCACTTCTGATTTAATGTTCTCTTTTTCAGAGGAGCTACAGCATCCAAAGTTGTCCTCAATGAGGATATAAAACTATTGACGAGATAATCTATCTCACTCACAGAGTTTAGGTAGCTACTCTGCCCTGTGTTGGTATATGGCATTGGAGAACATAAAGAAGGAATCATATCCTTAAACCTAGTTACAGCGCTTTCTGAAAGACTTCTACTGTAATGAAACTTATTCCCCACTACTGGGTAGTCCATCAGAGTAAATGTAAATGTGATTAAGAAATGATCAGACAGAAGGGTGTTTTCAGGGAATACTGTTAAGTCTTCAATTTCCATACCATAAGTCAGAACAAGATCTAAGGTATGATTAAAGTGGTGGTTGGACTCATTTACATTTTGAGCAAAGCCAATCGAGTCTAACAATAGATTAAATGCAGTGTTGAGGCTGTCATTCTCAGCATCTGTGTGGATGTTAAAATCGCCCACTATAATTATCTTATCTGAGCTAAGCACTAAGTCAGACAAAAGGTCAGAAAATTCACAGAGAAACTCACAGTAACGACCAGGAGGACGATAGATAACAACAAATAAAACTGGTTTTTGGGACTTCCAATTTGGATTGACAAGACTAAGAGACAAGCTTTCAAATGAATTAAAGCTCTGTCTGGGTTTTTGATTAATTAATAAGCTGGAGTGGAAGATTGCTGCTAATCCTCCACCTCGGCCCGTGCTACGAGCATTCTGGCAGTTAGTGTGACTCGGGGGTGTTGACTCATTTAAACTAACATATTCATCCTGCTGTAACCAGGTTTCTGTAAGGCAGAATAAATCAATATGTTGATCCATTATTATATCATTTACTAACAGGGACTTAGAAGAGAGAGACCTAATGTTTAATAGACCACATTTAACTGTTTTAGTCTGGGGTGCAGTTGAAGGTGCTATATTATTATTATTATTTTTTTTTTTTAATTTTTATGCTTAAATAGATTTTTACTGGTTGTTGGTGGTCTGGGAGCAGGCACCGTCTCTACGGGGATGGGGTAATGAGGGGATGGCAGGGGGAGAGAAGCTGCAGAGAGGTGTGTAAGACTACAACCCTGCTTCCTGGTCCCAACCCTGGATAGTCACGGTTTGGAGGATTTAAGAAAATTGGCCAGATTTCTAGAAATGAGAGCTGCTCCATCCAAAGTGGGATGGATGCTGTCTCTCCTAACAAGACCAGGTTTTCCCCAGAAGCTTTGCCAATTATCTATGAAGCCCACCTCATTTTTTGGACACCACTCAGACAGCCAGCAATTCAAGGAGAACATGCAGCTAAACATGTCACTCCCGGTCCGACTGGGGAGGGGCCCAGAGAAAACTACAGAGTCCGACACTGTTTTTGCAAAGTTACACACGATTCAATATTAATTTTAGTGACCTCCGATTGGCGTAACTGGGTGTCATTACTGCCGACATGAATTACAATCTTACCAAATTTACGCTTAGCCTTAGCCAGCAGTTTCAAATTTCCTTCAGTGTCGCCTGCTCTGGCCCCCGGAAGACAATTGACTATGGTTGCTGGTGTCACTAACTTCACAATTCTCAAACAGAGTTGCCAATAACCAGAGTTTGATACTCAGCGGGTGTGTCGCCGAGTGGGGAAAAATGGTTAGAGATGTGAATGGGTTGGCGGTGTACACGGGGCTTCTGTTTAGGACTACGCTTCCTCCTCACAGTCACCCAGTCAGCCTGCTTTCCCGGCTGCTCGGGATCTGCCGGGAGGGAACTAATGGCGTCTAAGCTACCTTGGTCCGCACCGACTACAGGGGCCTGGCTAGCTGTAGGATTTTCCAAGGTGCGGAGCCGAGTCTCCAATTCGCCCAGCCTGGCCTCCAAAGCTACGAATAAGCTACACTTATTACAAGTACCATTACTGCTAAAGGAGGCCGAGGAATAACTAAACATTTCACACCCAGAGCAGAAAAGTGCGGGAGAGACAGGAGAAGCCGCAATGCTAAACCGGCTAAGAGCTAGTAGCTGCGCAAAGGTAGCAGATTCCTAAAAACACGCAAAGTGAATAATGTGTAAATAATTTAGAGGTGATTCAGCAGAGGGAGTGCTTTAGTTAAGGCACGTGAAGATTACACTGTGAAACTAATCGTTATCTAGTTAACTAGATCAATCTAACTGCGCAGATTAAACAGCTAACAGATACAGCAAAACACCGCTGTGCTCCGGAACAGGAAGTGATGCAATACCGCAGTGAGAGCCAACCACCAGAGAGCAAGAGCATTGAAGCCATTGAAAAGAAACAGAAGCTCCTCTCCCAAAGAGATGATCACTGTTTATGCTCTCTCCAATTCTGCATCGGTGTTTGCACAGGCACAGTGTGAGAGGTTGGACGCTTGTAGCGCTTCAGCAGTGGGATACCCTCGCGACGGCTGACCAGAAGATCAAACAGATTTGATTTTCAATCGACCATATGATTGCCGATCATGAGGTGGTTGTGAAAGGTTAAACGCAGCTCCTTACTCCATGTATACTACATGATGCAGGACGCGATTAAGCTGAAACGCGATCCAAAAACATTCTCGCAAGAGTGAAAAATTGGCTGAAAAAGGGCCAAACCTCGCACAGTGTAAACCCATCTTAAGTACTGAGCATCTGGGCACCAGTCGATCATGGCACTGTTCTATTTTGTGTCTCTGTTTGTTACAAAACTTCAGAATTAATGCATTATTCAACATTAAAAGATAATATGTTATATTTTAACTTTGTACAAATGGCAGAATTGACATTATTGGAGTTATTCTATCAGTATTCCTTTTTAAAATATTTTAAAATCAAAACCATAAGTCAACACTGCTTTATTTTCCAAGACCTCCACCTCACGGCAACACTGTTGTTGAGTAGAGAGTTGAGCTTCGCTGCTTCTCTCAACTGCTTCTCTGCTGGAAGCCATGTAGTAAACAGGAGCTTCCAGCAGGGGGCAGGATGCACAAAGACACAAGTGCTGACTCATCTGGGTCTATGATGCCTTTGAAGGTACCAGAAGTGATCATGGTGATAACTCAAAATCAGCTTGTTAGTAGTTGCAAGTTTACCGAGACAATACTGGAATTTATCGGTTATCTGTAGCTTCTGATAAATTTTTGGGTGGTTTATCAGTTTAGCTTTGTAAAAGATAACTTTTCAGTTAGCTGATTATCTGTTACTGAAGCTAATTTTTTGGTTAGCTGTGCCCACCACTGCATATCATATAGTTTACCAAAAAAAAAAAAAAACAGTCTTAATCCCAGCTACTACTAAACCTAAATATATATATAACCTGGTCCATTTTAACTGAACATCAATCTTTAAATTATGTAAAGTTTCTATAATGCATTGGAATGACGTGTGAGTCCAGAATGTATTTAAAACCTTAGACCTCTACAGTTTTAAAGGAAAAACTCAACCCTTTTATTTCCTGTTAATTACAGAATTTTTTAATCTTAATTTACAGTCTTAATAAATTTATAAATTATTTAGGTTTTTGCTATCATACACACACTATCATTATTAGGGCCCGAGTAAGACAACATCCTACGAGGACCCTATTGTAATTGTGCTGTTTATTATTATTATTATTATTATTATTATTATTAGGGCCCAAGTAGGACAAAGTCCTGCGAGGACCCTATTGTAATTTTGTTGTTTATTATTCTTATTATTTATTATTATTCTTCACACTTTTGAAATCCAAATATTAGCCTTTTCCCATGCTCAAAAACTCACCGAACTTTGCAAAGTCATTTGGGTGGGATCTGAAATTCTATATTTAAAAAAAAAAAAAAAAAACCTACAAATTTTCAAAAAACCCTCTCCATTGTTTTTTTTTTGTTTGTTTGTTTGTTTGTTTGTTGTTTTTTGTCGCAGCCTCAAGAAATTCAGTATACATATGAGGTCTGTTAGAAAAGTATCCAACCTTTTTATTTTTTTTCAAAAACCTGATAGATTTGAATCACATGTGCTTGCATGAGCCAACCTTGAACCTTTGTGTGCATGCGTGATTTTTTTCACGCCTGTCGGTTGCATCATTTGCTTGTAAGCAGCCTTTGTGTGAGGATGGGTGGAGTCTCTCGTCGTTTTTTCTTTGCAAGGAAATGGCGGAACGACTAGAGCAGCACGACTGCATCAAATTTTGCCACAAACTGGGCAATAGCCAGGTGGAAACCATTCGGATTATTCAGACGGCTTTCGGTGACGATCCTCTGCTCATCACACAGATTAAGGAGTGGTACAACCTGTTTAAAGACGGCCACACAACGGTGGAGGGCGCACCGCGCTCCGATCGGCATCAACACGCTGAAACAACCGAATCATTTCCAAAGTGAACGCTGTGATGATGCGGGACCGTCGTGTGACTATCCGAGAAATTGCAGAAGAGGTGGACATCAGCACTTTTTTGGCACATTCCACTGTGAAAGAAGATTTTGCCATGAAGAGAATTGCAGCGAAATTCATCGGCACGAAGCTGATGGCGCTTCAACAGCGCCTCCATGATGAAGTCTCACAGGACATGTAACATGCCCAGCTCGTCAACCATTCGGAAGATTCAGACGGCTTTCGGTGGCTTTTCAGTCGTGTGACTATCCGAGAAATTGTGGACAAGCTGGACATGTCAGGGCATGTCCTGTGAGGCTTCATCACGGAGGCGCTGTTGCTGCACCATCAGCTTCGTGCCGATGAATTTCGCTACCACTCTTTTCATGGCAAAATCTTCTTTCACAGTGGAATGTGCTGAAAAAGTGCTGATGTCCACCTCTTCTGCAATTTCTCAGATAATCACACGACGGTCCCGCATCACCACAGCGTTCACTTTGGAAATGATCCAGTCGTTTCAGCATGTTGATGGCCGCCCGGAGTGCGGCGTGCTCTCCACCGTTGTGCAGACGTCTTTAAACCAGTTGTACCGCTCCTTAATCTATGTGATGCCCAGAGGATCGTCACCGAAAGCCGTCTGAATAATCCGAATAGTTTCCACCTGGGTGTCACCCAGGTTGCGCTGCTCCAGTCGTTCCGCCATTTCCTTGCAAAAAAAAAAACGACGAGAGACACCACCCATCCTCACACAAAGGCTGCTTACAAGCAAATGACGCAATCGACAGGCGTAAAAAAATCACGCATGCGCACGAAGGTTCAAGGTTGGCTCATGCAAGCACACGTGATTCAAATCCATCAGGTTTTTGAAAAAAATAAAAAGGTCCAATACTTTTCTAACAGACCTCGTATTTACCATGCTGGGATGGACAAAAAAGTCTCTTAACGTTGTGGTGAAATGTCGACAGGAAGTTGGCCATTTTGATTTTAAGTTTTGATTTTGAGGTAATTTTTGTCATTTTTGGACATTTCCAATGCTTACATTTGAACGAACTCCGAGTGATTTTATCCAATCGTCTTCAAATTTGGTACATGTCATCATGACCTCATGCTGATCAAAAGTTATCAGAAGAATTTCTGTAGGTCAAAAGCCATGGCTGCTATGGTTTTCAAACTTTGGTGAGCGTTTTAGAGCACGCCGTTTCACTTCAAATGGCTGTCACACCCACATACTTAATCGTAGATCCTTCAGACTTATTGGCACATTTGCATATATTAATGTCCCACCTAACTCATAGCACCCCCTGGTGGTAATAGGAAATATTCTATTTATACTTTAACAGGTACTGATGTCACATACTTAACCCCATCAACTTCATTCCACTTCTAAAATTTTTTCTTTCTATGTGGATTTTAACATCCACATAGATGCTGAGAATGACACCCTCAACACTGCATTTAATGTATTATTAGACTCACTTGGCTTCACTCAAAATGTAAATGAGTCCACCCACCACTTTACCCATACTTTAGATCTTGTTCTGACTTATGGTATGGAAATTGAAGACTTAACAGTATTCCCTGAAAACCCCCTTCTGCCTGATCATTTCTTAATAACATTTACATTTACTTTAATGGACTACCCAGCAGTGGGAAATAAGTTTCATTACAGTAGACGTCTTTCGTAAAGCGCTGTAATTAGGTTTAAGGATATGATTCCTTCTTTGTTATGTTCTCCAATGCCATATACCAACACAGTGCAGAGTAGCTACCTAAACTCTGTGAGTGAGATAGAGTATCTCGTCAATAGTTTTACATCCTTATTGAGCACAACTTTGGATGCTGTAGCTCCTCTGAAAAAGAGAGCTTTAAATCAGAAGTGCCTGACTCCGTGGTATAACTCACAAACTCGCACCAGCACTGTAGCCAGGCTGACAAAGAATCAGAGCTCTATTGACCCGAGTATTCCTTTAACTTTAACTAGTAACTAGTAATGACTTCATGACTTTCTTTGCTAATAAAATTTTAACTATTAGAGAAAAAATTACTCATAACCATCCCAAAGACCTATCGTTATCTTTGGCTGCTTTCAGTAATGCTGGTATTTGGTTAGACTCTTTCTCTCCGATTGTTCTGTCTGAGTTATTTTCATTAGTTACTTCCTCCAAACCATCAACATGTCTATTAGACCCCATTCCTACCAGGCTGCTCAAGGAAGCCCTACCATTAATTAATGCTTCGATCTTAAATATGATCAATCTATCTTTATTAGTTGGCTATGTACCACAGGCTTTCAAGGTGGCAGTAATTAAACCATTACTTAAAAAGCCATCACTTGACCCAGCTATCTTAGCTAATTATAGGCCAATCTCCAACCTTCCTTTTCTCTCAAAAATTCTTGAAAGGGTAGTTGTAAAACAGCTAACTGATCATCTGCAGAGGAATGGTCTATTTGAAGAGTTTCAGTCAGGTTTTAGAATTCATCATAGTACAGAAACAGCATTAGTGAAGGTTACAAATGATCTTCTTATGGCCTCAAACAGTGGACTCATCTCTGTGCTTGTTCTGTTAGACCTCAGTGCTGCTTTTGATACTGTTGACCATATAATTTTATTACAGAGATTAGAGCATGCCATAGGTATTAAAGGCACTGCGCTGCGGTGGTTTGAATCATATTTGTCTAATAGATTACAATTTGTTCATGTAAATGGGGAATCGTCTTCACAGACTAAGGTTAATTATGGAGTTCCACAAGGTTCAGTGCTAGGACCAATTTTATTCACTTTATACATGCTTCCCTTAGGCAGTATTATTAGAAAGCATTGCTTAAATTTTCATTGTTACGCAGATGATACCCAGCTTTATCTATCCATGAAGCCAGAGGACACACACCAATTAGCTAAACTGCAGGATTGTCTTACAGACATAAAGACATGGATGACCTCTAATTTCCTGCTTTTAAACTCAGATAAAACTGAAGTTATTGTACTTGGCCCCACAAATCTTAGAAACATGGTGTCTAACCAGATCCTTACTCTGGATGGCATTACCCTGACCTCTAGTAATACTGTGAGAAATCTTGGAGTCATTTTTGATCAGGATATGTCCTTCAATGCGCATATTAAGCAAATATGTAGGACTGCTTTTTTGCATTTGCACAATATGTCTAAAATTAGAAAGGTCTTGTCTCAGAGTGATGCTGAAAAACTAATTCATGCATTTATTTCCACTAGGCTGGACTATTGTAATTCATTATTATCAGGTTGTCCTAAAAGTTCCCTGAAAAGCCTTCAGTTAATTGAAAATGCTGCAGCTAGAGTACTGACGGGGACTAGAAGGAGAGAGCATATCTCACCCATATTGGCCTCTCTTCATTGGCTTCCTGTTAATTCTAGAATAGAATTTAAAATTCTTCTTCTTACTTATAAGGTTTTGAATAATCAAGTCCCATCTTATCTTAGGGACCGCATAGTACCATATCACCCCAATAGAGCACTTCTCTCTCAGACTGCAGGCTTACTTGTAGTTCCTAGGGTTTGTAAGAGTAGAATGGGAGGCAGAGCCTTCAGCTTTCAGGCTCCTCTCCTGTGGAACCAGTTCCCAATTCAGATCAGGGAGACAGACACCCTCTCTACTTTTAAGATTAGGCTTAAAACTTTCCTTTTTGCTAAAGCTTATAGTTAGGGCTGGATCAGGTGACCCTGAACCATCCCTTAGTTATCCTGCTATAGACTTAGACTACTGGGGGATTCCCATGATGCACTGAGTGTTTCTTTCTCTTTTTGCTCTGTATGCACCACTCTGAATTTAATCATTAGTGATTGATCTCTGCTGTCTTCCACAGCATGTCTTTTTCCTGATTCTCTCCCCTCAGCCCCAACCAGTCCCAGCAGAAGACTGCCCCTCCCTGAGCCTGGTTCTGCTGGAGGTTTCTTCCTGTTAAAAGGGAGTCTTTCCTTCCCACTGTCGCCAAGTGCTTGCTCACAGGGGGTCGTTTTGACCGTTGGGGTTTTTCTGTAATTATTGTATGGCTTTTGCCTTACAATATAAAGTGCCTTGGGGCAACTGTTTGTTGTGATTTGGCACTATATAAATAAAATTGATTTGATTTTGATTTGATTTAAAACATGCAGAACAAGTTGGCGAACGTACATGATGAGTGCCGTGAAGCTACAAATAATGGCGTCCATGTGGTGGCGTGCCGAATATCAATCCTTCGCCATGAAATTACGTTCTTCCTTTTGATGGCTTTAATTTTGTCATATCATCATGAAAATTGACACACAGGTCAAGCACAACAACCTCTTGCAGTTCATAGCGGCGTCACCCATGGACGGGGCAAAATGCCTCAACCCCCTTGCAACTTTTAAATCCCTTCCCCATAGGGCTTTTTTGGAGGGGGGAGATGAAAATTGGTGACTTGGTGTGACTTGCATAGACGTACAAAAAGTCTCTTACACCATTACTCTACTCCAAACAGGAAGTCAGCCATTTTGAATTTTCATGTCATTTTGGCGTGTTTTCCACACATTGTATTTGAACAAACTCCTCCTAAGGATTTTGTCCAATGCACTTTAAATTTCTTTCAGATCACCCAGAGACTATACTGATCAAAAGCTTTTCTCTATGTCGAAGGGTGATGCTATTACGGCGCCGCCATTTTGACCCTACGACATGGAACATCAAGTCATGATAACTCCTTCATGCTTTGCCTGATTGACTTGAAAAATCACGTGTCATGAGGGTCAGCCCCTGAACACACTTGCTCCCTCTGTTTGTGCTCTGAGCACCCCCTAGTGGATGAACCATCAACTTGTCATAATTCCTTCATGCATTGCCTGATATGCTTGAAAGTTGAACTGTGTGATGAGTGCCTTCCCCTGTACGCATGCCCACATCTGGTCACAAGGGCACACGGTGGCCAGACAGGAGGACCCGTATATGACTGCTTGAAGTTCTAATTATTATTATTATTATTATTATTATTGCTATTATTATTATCAGTATTATTTTTATTTTATTTTACTATTACTTCTATTTTGTCATTCGATTTCTAAATGGACCACAATGGAAATAAGTGTTTTCACTTTCTGTGTCATCCATGTATTTTTAACGCATTTACAATTATGTACTTCCATATAACTTACTATACTCAACAAAAATATAAACGCAACACTTTTGGTTTTGCTCCCATTTTGTATGAGATGAACTCAAAGATCTAAAACTTCTTCCACATACACAATATCACCATTTCCCTCAAATATTGTTCACAAACCAGTCGAAATCTGTGATAGTGAGCACTTCTCCTTTGCTGAGATAATCCATCCCACCTCACAGGTGTGCCATACCAAGATGCTGATTAGACACCATGATTAGTGCACAGGTGTGCCTTAGACTGCCCACAATAAAAGGCCACTCTGAAAGGTGCAGTTTTGTTTTATTGGGGGGGGATACCAGTCAGTATCTGGTGTGACCACCATTTGCCTCATGCAGTGCAACACATCTCCTTCGCATCATCCGTGAAGAGAACACCTCTCCAACGTGCCAAACGCCAGCGAATGTGAGCATGTGCCCACTCAAGTCGGTTACAACGACGAACTGGAGTCAGGTCGAGACCCAGATGAGGACGACGAGCATGCAGATGAGCTTCCCTGAGACGGTTTCTGACAGTTTGTGCAGAAATTCTTTGGTTATGCAAACCGATTGTTTCAGCAGCTGTCCGAGTGGCTGGTCTCAGACGATCTTGGAGGTGAACATGCTGGATGTGGAGGTCCTGGGCTGGTGTGGTTACACGTGGTCTGCGGTTGTGAGGCTGGTTGGATGTACTGCCAAATTCTCTGAAACGCCTTTGGAGATGGCTTATGGTAGAGACATGAACATTCAATACATGAGCAACAGCTCTGGTTGACATTCCTGCTGTCAGCATGCCAACTGCACGCTCCCTCAAATCTTGCGACATCTGTGGCATTGTGCTGTGTGATAAAACTGCACCTTTCAGAGTGGCCTTTTATTGTGGGCAGTCTAAGGCACACCTGTGCACTAATCATGGTGTCTAATCAGCATCTTGGTATGGCACACCTGTGAGGTGGGATGGATTATCTCAGCAAAGGAGAAGTGCTCACTATCACAGATTTAGACTGGTTTGTGAACAATATTTGAGAGAAATGGTGATATTGTGTATGTGGAAAAAGATTTAGATCTTTGAGTTCATCTCATACAAAATGGGAGCAAAACCAAAAGTGTTGCGTTTGTATTTTTGTTGAGTGTAAATAAAAATAACGCATGCACGTAAGCACAAAGTATATGGTAAGCTATCAGACTGACTCAGAGAAGAGGACACCCTGCCCTGCATGGTGCCATTTAAACAACCAGGCAGTTCTCATGATTGGGCATGGGACACAAGCTCAGGCTTGATTGCCCTGTAACTAGCTACCTGTGATGAGGGTGTTTAGTGTTGAAAGGCCAAAACACCCCATGATTCAAAGGTACACTACTGATTATGTGCCCTGAAATTTACATCCTTCACATGTCTGAGAAACAGCTCCCACACCACTCTCAATATTAAGGCAAATCTTGTATTTTCCTAAGGTCAATATTGAATGCAAAAACAAAAAGAAAAGGAATCTGTTGGGAAAGTGTAGGAACACGGACCCACAACAGGGGGCGAGAATGAACGGACAATGGAGGAATCAAATAACACTGTCTTTACTGTTGTGAAAAAGGCACAACAAATACAACTGATAACAATAGAAAGATTAAGTCTAATTCAAAGGTGTCGTGTGGGCAGGCTCGACGATAGGAGAGGTCCGTCCAAGTCGAACCGGAACCAACCCGATCTCCTCCACCACCGGACCCCGGGGATACTGGAGCCGCCAAGTCCCGAATTCCCAGGTGGCCACTGCCTCCGCTCACCGGATCCGGTACTGCTGGCAGGAAACAGAAACAGTCAGGTGTGGGTGCGGCTGCACCCAGCAACACGGAGGGTGGAGAGTCCACCTCCACCTCTCGTCAACAAAGCAACACTGAAGTGCAGGAATATGTGTACTTATCAAAAGGTCCAATACGGTCTCCTGCTGTTCCACTCACTATCTGCGCAAAAGCAACAACGTATTATGTTCAAAAAGACAACACAAGTGGCTGAGTACGTTACCTCTTTGGTATGGCGATATCTCGGCAAATGAGGTGGAGATGCCGTCCTGCTGATATACCTCCGTCTTGATTGGGATCAGCTGTCTCCCGTGATGGATGACAGCTGTCGTCCTGGCTGCTCCTGTGAGGCGGCAGCGCCCTCTGGTGCCTGGAGCCCGCACTCCAGGCAGGGCGCCCTCTGGTGGTGGTGGGCCAGCAGTACCTCCTCTTCAGCGGCCCACACAACAGAATCCTTTGATTACTAAGGGGTTAGCAAATGCATGTAAGAAAAAGAACTCGTACAATTTTTTTCTTAAAAGAACAAGTGACTTAGAAATGAAATATAAAAGGTACAAAAACAAACTGACAAATATAATACAAAGTTGTAAAAACAATACTATAGCTCTTTAATAGAAAAAAACATGACCAATATTAAAGCTTTGTGGAGCACCATAAATGATGTAATTGGAAGAAGAACTAAAAAGAACAATTCACTGGACAGTTTCAGCATTAACAGTCAAAACATTAAAAATACAGCCAAAATTATGAATGAGTTTAACAAATATTTTATAAATATTGGCCCCCATTTCGCCTGTACAATTACTCCACAATTTGTTGACTTTGTGATAATATTCCAAAAAATCCAAACACTATGTTTCTCACAGCAACAAATGAAAAAGTAGTAATTAATACGGTTATGAGCTGTACAAGTAAGTTA
This sequence comes from Thalassophryne amazonica, assembly GCF_902500255.1. Lineage (NCBI taxonomy): Eukaryota > Metazoa > Chordata > Actinopteri > Batrachoidiformes > Batrachoididae > Thalassophryne > Thalassophryne amazonica. The sequence goes on along the minus strand of NC_047111.1, from coordinate 8,197,757 downwards.
TCCACTGATTTTGACTATCTAGACATGAGTGTTGTAAAACTAGTTATTGACTGCATCGCTAAACCGTTATCCCATATTTTTAATCTGTCTTTCTCAATGGGTAAATTTCCTGATCCAATGAAAATGGACAAAGTTATTCCCATTTATAAATATGGTGACCCAAATCAGTTCTCAAACTATAGGCGTATATCAATTCTGCCTCCTCAGTTCTCCAAAATTTTACAAAAGCTCTATATTGCTCGATTAGACTCATTTGAATGAATGAATTAATTAATTAATTAATTTATCCGGCACACAGCTGAGCAACAACAAAGGCAATAACAAAACATAAAAGAAACAATGTACAAGAACCCGTGTGGCCGAAAGGGTGAAGGCAGAAGCAAGGCTTATAAGCACCCTCCCCTTATACCATTAAAAATAAAGAATGTGTGTGTGTGTGTGCGTATATATATATATAGATAGATAGATAGATCCATCCATCCATTTTCTTCCGCTTTGTCCAGAGTCGGGTCACGGGGCAGCAGCTCAAGCAAAGCCGTCCAGACCTCCCGATCCACACACACCTCCCCCAGCTCCTCTGGGGGAAACCCAAGGTGTTCCCAAGCCAGCCGAGAGACGCAATCCCTCCAGCGTGTCCTGGGTCTTCCCCGGGGCCTCCTCCCGATGGGACGTGCCCGGAACACCTGTCCAGCGAGGCGTCCAGGGGGCATCCGGAAAAGATGCCCGAGCCACCTCAACTGGCTCCTTTCAACGTGGAGGAGCAGAGGCTCGACTCCGAGCTCCTCCCAAGTGACCGAGCTCCTCACCCTATCTCTAAGGGAGCTCCCAGCCACCCTGCGGAGGAAATCCATCTCGGCCGCTTGGACTTGCGATCTCGTTCTTTCGGTCATGAGCCAAATCTCATGACCATAGGTACACACTAAAGGTCCTGATTTGACGAAGCCAACAGAACCACATCGTCCACAAACAGCAGAGACGAGATTCTGTGGTTCCCAAACCAGACCCCCTCTACACCCTGGCTGCGCCCAGAAATTCTGTCCATAAAGATAATGAACAAAACTGGTGACAAAGGGCAGCACTGGCGGAGGCCAACGTGCACTGGAAACAGGTTTGACTTACTACCGGCAATGTGAACCAAGCTCCTGCTGCGGTCGTACAGGGACCGGATAGCAGTTAGCAAAGGACCCCGGACCCCGTACTCCCGAAGCACCCCCCACAGGGTGCCCCGAGGGACATGGTCAAACGCCTTCTCCAGATTCACAAAGCACATGTGGACTGGTTGGGCGAACTCCCATGAACCCTCGAGCACCCGATGGAGCGTGTAGAGCTGGTCCAGTGTGCCGTGACCAGGACAAAAACCACACTGCTCCTCCTGAATCCAAGGTGCGACTATCGGTCGAATTATCCTCTCGAGTACTCTGGAATAGACCTTACCGGGGAGACTGAGGAGTGTGATCCCCCTGTAGTTGGAACACACCCTCCGGTCCCCATTCTTAAACAGAGGGACCACCACCCCGGTCTGCCAATCCAGAGGCACTGTCCCTGACCACCATGCAATGTTGCAGAGGCGTGTCAGCCAAGACAGTCCCACAACATCCAGAGACTTAAGGTACTCAGGACGGATTTCATCCACCCCAGGAGCCTTGCCACCGAGGAGCTTTCTAACCACCACGGTGACTTCGGCCTGGGTAATGGATGAGTCTGCCTCTGAGTCCCCAGTCTCTGCTTCCTCTTCGGAAGACGTAACGATGGGATTGAGGAGATCCTCGAAGTATTCCTTCCACCGCCCGACAACATCCCCAGTCAGGGTCAACAACTCCCCACCCGCACCGTAGACAGTGCTGGTGGAGAGCTGCTTCTGCCTCCTGAGGCGTCGGACGGTTTGCCAGAATTTTTTCGAGGCCGATCAATAGTGCTCCTCCATGGCCTCCCCGAACTCCTCCCAGACCCGAGTTTTTGCCTCTGCGACCGCACGGGTTGTGGCACGCTTGGCCTGCCAGTACCTGTCAGCTGCCTCCGGGGTCCCACCTACCAACAAAGACAAGTAGGACTCCTTCAGCTTGACGGCATCCCTTACTTCCGGCGTCCACCACCGGGGTTGGAGATTGCCGCCGTGACAGGCACCAGAGACCTTGGGACGAAAGCTACGAGCGGCCACATCGACAATGGAGGTGGAGAACATGGTCCACTCGGACGCCATGTCTCCAACCTCCCCGGGATCTGGGAGAAGCTCTCCCGGAGGTGGAAGTTGAAGACCTCACTGACAGAGGGTTCTGCCAGTCATTCCCAGCAGACCCTCACGACACGTTTGGGCCTGCCAGGTCTGACTGGCTTCCTCCCCTCCCAGCAGATCCAACTCACCACCAGGTGATGATCGGTCGACAGCTCAGCCCCTCTCTTCACTCGAGTGTCTGAGACACGTGGCAGAAGGTCAGATGATACGACTACAAATTCGATCATCGACCTCCGGCTCAGGGTGTCCTGGTGCCACGTGCACTTATGGACACCCTTGTGCTCGAACATGGTGTTCGTGATGGACAAACTGTGACTAGCACAGAAGTCCAACAACTGAACACCACTCGGGTTAAGATCAGGGAGGCCGTGCTTCCCGATCACCACCCTCCAGGTCTCACTGTCGCCGCCCACGTGGGCATTGAAATCCCCCAGGAGAACAATGGAGTCCCCAGTCGGAGGACTATCTAGTACCCCTCCCAGGGACTCCAAGAAGGTCGGATACTCTGCACTGATGCTTAGCCCGTAGGCCGAGACAACAATGAGAGACCTGTCCCCGACCGGAAGGTGTAGGGATGCGACCCTCTCGTTCACCGGAGTGAACTCCAACACATGGCGACTGAGCTGGGGAGCAATAAGCAATGTGACCCCAGCTCTCCGCCTCTCCCCGCGGGCAACGCCAGAAAAGTGGAGCATCCAGCCCCTCTCCAGGAGTTGGGTACCAGAGCCCAAGCTGTGCGTGGAGGTGAGCTGACTATCTTTAGTCAGTATCTCTCAACCTCCCGCACAAGCTCAGGCTCCTTCCCCCCAGCGAGGTGACATTCCACGTCCCCACAGCCAGGGGCTGTGAGTGCAGACCGGGCCGCTGGGCCACCCGCCCTCGACCGCCACCCAGTCCTCTCTGCACCTGACCCCCATGGCCCCCTCTGCAGGTGGTGAACCCACAGGAGGGATATATATATAATATAGTATATAGTGAGGAAAATAAGTATTTGAACACCCTCGATTTTGCAAGTTCTCCCACTTAGAAATCATGGACGGTCTGAAATTTTCATCTTAGGTGCATGCCCACTGTGAGAGACATAATTTAAAAAAAAAAAAAAAATCCCTGAATCACAATGTATAGATTTTTTAATAATTTATTTGTATGTTAGTGCTGCAAATAGTATTTGAACACCTACCAACCAGCAATAATTCTGGCTCACAGAGACCTGTTAATTTTCTTTAAGAAGCCCTCTTATTCTGCACTCTTTACCTGCATAAAAGACACCTGTTCACACACTCAGTCAATCACACTCCAACCTGTCCACCATAGCCATGACCAAAGAGCTGTCTAAGGACACCAGGAACAAAACTGTAGACCTGCACAAGGCTGGGATGGACTACAGGACAACAGGCAAGTAGCTTGGTAGAAGACAACAACTGTTGTGATTATTTATTAGAAAGTGGAAGAAACACAAGATGACTGTCAATCTCCCTCGGTCTGGGATTCCATGCAAGATCTCACTTGTGGGGGTAAGGATGATTCTGAGAAAGCTCAGAACTACACAGGAGGACTGGTCAATGACCGGAAGAGAGTTGGGACAACAGTCACAAAATTACATTATAACACATGAGTTGTCATGGTTTAAAATCCTGCAGGGCAGAAAGGTCCCCCTGCTCAAGCCAGCACATTCCCAGGCCCATTTGAAGTTCACCAGTGACCATCTGGATGATCCAGAGGAGACATGGGAGAAGGTCATGTGGTCAGATGAGACCAGAATAGAGCTTTTTGGAATCAACTCCACTTACCATGTTTAGAGGATGAGAACAAACCCAAGAAAACCATCCCAGCCATGGAGCATGGGGGTGGAAACATCATACTCTGGGGGTGCTCTTCTGCAAAAAGGAAAGGACGACTGCACCGTATTGAAGGGAGGATGGATGGGGTCGTGTATTGCGAGATTTTGGCAAACAACCTTCTTCACTCAGTAAGAGCATTGAAGATGGGTCATGGCTGGGTCTTCCAGCATGACAGTGACCCCAAACATACAGCCAGGGCAACTAAGGAGAGGCTCCATAAGAAGCATTTCAAGGTCCTGGAGTGGCCTTGCCAGTCTCCAGACCTGAACTCAATAGAAAATCTTTGGAGGGAGCTGAAACTCCAAACCTGAAAGATTTGGAGAACATCTGTATGGATGAGTGGACCAAAATCCCTGCTGCAGTGTGTGCAAACCTGGTGAAAAACTACAGGAAACGTTTGACCTCTGTAATTGCAAACAAAGGCTACTGTACCAAATCAATCAATCAATCAATTTTTTTATATAGCGCCAAATCACAACAAACAGTTGCCCCATTATTATTATTTTATTATTATTATTATTATTAATATTATTATTAATATTTTCTACAGAGCAACAATTGAGTCTGTGTTACGGTATGATATTACCAGCTGGTTTTGTAATTTAACGGTTAAATCAAAAACTCAAATATTAAATCTGATTAAAGTAGCTGGCAAAATAATGGATATGGTGGTACCTGTAACTCCAAAAGAGTTGTTTGAACAGGCAGATCTCAGATTTTCAGACAATATTTTATCAGATGTGTCTCATGCACTGCACTCTGAAGATATTTTACTTAACTCAGGAAAGAGGTACAGGGTTCCTCTTTGTAAATATAATCAATATAAACATTCATTTATTCCATTGTCAGTGAAGCTCATAAATCAGCAGATAGTTCAGAGAAGATAGCATAAGGTATGTATTGCGGAATTTGCACAAAGATGTTAATGTGTATTTATATTTTAACTTTGATTTACTATGTTGTTGTTTTTGATGTATGGGTGGTATGTACTGGATGTGTTGTTGTGTAGCAGACCCCTCTGTCCAAGGCAAATTTCTCCTTGGGGAGACAAATAAAGACACTTTGACTTTGCAAACTTAATACCCATTACTACACTGGATAATGTTGAAATTGAGGATGGCCCTGTGGTTGTTCCAGCAATAGCAAAGATTTCGTGTCTGCTACCAACAACATGCGTGGAATGTCTCAAACCTAAACCTACTTCTAGGCATCTTATATATGCTACCCTAGAACCACCCCAAAATCCAAACAGTTCAATTGTCAACCCCACTGAGGTCCTTACTCTGGGTCTCATTAACATAAGATCACTATCCTCAAAATCATTGTTGATTAATGATCTACTCGTAATTATTGATCATCACTTAAATATGATTGGGTTATGTGAAACCTGGCTTAAACCTACAGCTGTCCTCCCCTTAAATGAGGCCTGCCCACCAGCATATACATTTAGTCACATCCCTCGTGATGTGAAGCAAGGTGGGGGTGTTGCGCTCATTTATAAATCCAGGTTTAGCTTATTAGCTGTTGGGGGTCACAAATATAACTCGTATGAGCATCTGATTCTCCACTCTGCACAGGATATTATGCATTGCCAAGGTCAGAAGAATAAAAATCATCCGTATTAATTTGTCACTGTATATAGGTCTCCTGGCCGATATTCTGAATTCTTAGATGAATTTGGTGCGTTCATCTCTAACTTGTCAACTAGTGCAGATAACATTCTGATCATTGGTGACTTTAACGTTCATATAAATAAGCCTTCTGATCCCCTCTGCAGATCATTTATGGAAATTGTGGATGCATTAGGATTTCACCAATGCATTCAGGACTCAACATACATTAGTGTAAATACCCTGGATTTGATTCTTGCATGTGGTACTGCTGTCATGAATATTGACATCATGCCTCTTGCATTGGTGGTCTCTGATCACTCACTTATTAGGTGTACAGTTTTGCTGCCATGTTTAGTGGAACAACAACCTTATTTATCACTGCGGCAACGCATCAACTCCTCAACTATGACTTAACTCGAAGCTAGACTGCCTGATGTCTTAGCTTCATGTTTGGAAAATGCCCAATCAATACCCAATGTCCCAACTTGTCCTTTAACACTCCGAAACGGAGGTGTTCCTTTGTCTCGCTTCATCAGCGAATCGGTCGTGATGCACGAAGCTTCCGTGCAGCTTTCCATGACAAAATCTCTTGTTAAAAGTGAAATCTGCCGGAAAATGGCTGATGTCCAGCTCTTGTGATAACCAGAGAAATTGCACACGACGGTCCCGGCTCCACACAGCGAGTGATCCGTTTAGAAATAATGTGGTGGTTTCTGCTTCTCAATGGCGGCTCGGAGCACGGGGCGCCGTTCACCATTGTGGGCCGTCCATAAGCGTAGTAACACTCCTTATTCTCTGTGAAGCCCGTAAAATTTTCATTGAAAGCCAGATAAATTTTCGAATGGTTTCCAGCTGCTTGTCTCTAACAGTTTCTGAAAAAATTCTGATGGGAAAAAAAGCCCAAATCATTCCAACCATTTCCTCGCAATGAAACAACGATGAGAGGGGTGGACCAGTGCTCACATCAAAGCCTGCCCACAGGCGAATGACGCAACCGACAGGCGTGGAAAAACTCACGCATGCTCACGAAGGTTCAAGCTTGGCTGGACGTAAAAACATATGAATCAAATCCATATAGTTTTTTTGCATAAAATAAAAGGTCGGATACTTTCTCACAGACCTCGTTATATATATATAATATATATATATTTGCTTCTTCAAAGCCTGGGTGGAGCTGGGGGGAGAGAGTTCAATAATCTCACAGCCTGGTGGATGAAGCTTGGGGAGCCCGTGTGTTCAATACAATGCTGCTTGAGGTGTTGTTGCCAACACGGACTGCTTGTGGCCTCTGGGTGAGGAAGTCCAACAGCCAGTTGCAAAGGGAAGTGCTGAGCCCCAGCTTGTCCAGTTTGCAGATGAGCTGTTGAGGTATTATGGTGTTGAACACTGAACTGAAGTCTCTGAACAGCATTCTCACATACGAGTCCTTGTTGTCCAGATGGGTGAGGGCTGGGTGCAGGGGCTGAGCAGATTGCATCCTCTGTATATGGCTTGGCTCTGTATTCGAACTGGGAGGGGTCTAGGGTGGGGGGAGGATGGATTTGATGTGTGACATGACTAGCTGTTTGAAGCACTTCATGATGATGGGTGTCAGTGCCACCGGACGGTAGTCATTGAAGCAGGATGGAGCTGATTTTTTGGCACAGGTATGATGGTGGCAGCTTTGAAGCATGATGGAACAATGGCTTCCTTCAGGGAAATGTTAAAGATGTCTGTGAAGACATCCTTAAGCTCCTCTGCGCAGTCCTTCAGCACGCGACCAGGGATGTTGTCCGGACCTGTTGCTTTGCGGTCAGGTTGTTGAGCAGAGAAGTGATGCTCTCACAGCTCTGTGGTGCTGGCTTGTAGTCAGTGATGGCCTGGATGCCTCGCCACAGGCTCTGTGCGTCCTTGCTGTCTTTGAAGTGGGACGTTATCTTTTGTGTGTAGTCCTTTTTTGCCTTCCTGATGCCACGGGACAGGTTGGCTCTCGCTGTTCTCAAGCCAGATTCATCCCCAGCTCTGAAGGCTTTGTCTCTGGCTCTCAGCAGCTTGTGGACATCACCTGTCAGCCATGGTTTCCGGTTGGCCCGGGTGATGATGGCTACGGGTTTGGGTTTTGAAGACATTACGAGTTTCATCGGCACAACTAGTGAGATACTATCAAATTCTGTAAATCTACGTAATACCTCAATAATGGTGCCCACCTCAATAGTAGGGTGTAATGGCTGGGTTAAGGAATACTGGGATATGTTTTCATGTCTTCTATTTTCTTCTCAAACTAATAAAAAAAATCTTGGGCTGTAAAAGGAGAGTGATTTACACATGGTTGCTCATGAATAAGTGTTGCCACGCTGTCGAACAAGAACTTTGAGTTATGCTTGTTTTTGTTGATCAAATCAGAGTAATAGGTCCGCTTTGTAGCCAGTAGTGCATGCTTATAGTCTAAGATAGCATCATGCCATGCAAGGTGGAATACTTCTAATTTTGAACTACGCATTTCCATTTTGATGGTTGAGATCATGCAAGTAATCATTGTACCAAGGTGATGGTTTTGTGGGGGCATGGTTTTAATAAATTGTGCGCAATCATGTCGAGTGTAGTTTTGAGTGCTGAGTTTAAACTATCCACAAGACTGTCTCCTGATTGGGCATTTTCCAAACATGAAGCTAAGACATCAGGCAGTCTAGCTTCAAGTTCAGTCATAGTTGAGGAGTTGATGCGTTGCAGCAGTGATAAATAAGGTTGTTGTTCCACTAAACATGGCAGCAAAACTGTACACCTAATAAGTGAGTGATCAGAGACCACCAATGCAAGAGGCATGATGTCAATATTCATGACAGCAGTACCACATGCAAGAATCAAATCCAGGGTATTTACACTAATGTATGTTGAGTCCTGAATGCAGTGGTGAAATCCTAATGCATCCACAGTTTCCATAAATGATCTGCAGAGGGGATCAGAAGGCTTATTTATATGAACGTTAAAGTCACCAATAATCAGAATGTCATCTGCACTAGTTGACAAGTTCAAGATGAATGCACCAAATTCATCTAAGAATTCAGAGTATGGGCCACGGGGCATATATACAATGACAAAGTAATCCGGCTGATTTTTATTCTTCTGACCTTGGCAATACGTAGCATTGTGTGCAGAGCAGAGAATCAGATGCTTAAACGAGTTATATTTGTGACCCCCAACAGCTAATAAGCTAAACTAGATTTATAAATAAGAGCAACACCCCGCCTTGCTTCACATCATGAGGGACATGACTAAATGTGTATGCCGGTGGGCAGGCCTCATTTAAGGGAGGACAGCTGTAGGTGTAAGCCAGGTTTCATATAATCCAATCATATCTAAGTGATGATTCATAATTCAATCATTAATCAACAATGATATTGAGGACAGTGATCTTATGTTAATGAGACCCAGACTAAGGACCTCAGTGGGGTTCACAGTTGGACTGTTTGGATTTAGGGGTTGTTCCAAAATATATATAAGATGCCTGGAAGTAGGTTTAGGTTTGAGACATTCCACGTGGGTTGTAAGAAGCAGACACAAAATCTTTGCTATTGCTGGAACAGCCAACGGGCCATCATCAATTTCAATGTCATCCAATATAGTAATGGGTATTAAGTTTGGAAAGCATATCCCTCTATGATTTTTATGGACATGTCTATGGAAACAGGCCACAGTCTCGACTTGATGAATTTCCCTCCCTGGCAGATAAACCATAGTGGATTTTCTGCACTAATTTCCCCACTACGCTAATGGATTGCACCCCCACATTTGTCATAAGCCTTGCAGGGTCTCCAATCACCTGCTCCGTGGCCTGTGGTAAAATCTTAATGTTACCCTCCCTGTTACATCCTGGATGAAAACCTGCTCCAGAGTGCTCTTGACCTCACACTGAGGTAACAGTTCATCTGTCAGCCGTACAATGACCCTAAGCACACAACCAAGATATCAAAGGAGTGACTTCAGGACAATTCTGTGACTGTCCTTGAGTGACCCAGCCAGAGCCCAGACCTGAATCTGATTGAACATCTCTGGAGAGAACTGAAAATGGCTGTGCACCGATGCTCCCCATCCAACCTGATGGAGCTTAAGAGGTGCTGCAAAGAGGAATGGACCAAACTGCCCAAAGATAGGTGCACCAAGCTTGCGGCATCATATTCAAGAAGACTTGAGGCTGTAATTGCTACCAAAGGTGCATCAACAAAGTATTGAACAAAGGCTGTGAATACTCATGCACATATGTCTTAGGTTTTTATTTTAATTAATTTGCAAAAACTTTTTTTTCATGTGGTCATTATGGAGTGTGGTGAGTAGAATTTTGAGGGGAAAAATGTATTTTCTCCATTTTGGAATAAGGCTGTAACATAAGAAAATAAGGAAAAAGTGAAGCACTATGAATATTTTCTGGATGCACTGTAGCCAAATCAAAGCCTGCCATCTCATGTACTCTAATATTAATGGATGACTGATTCAGTTGGAACATCAAAGTTGTATTGTGCACATACCTGTAGCCCAAGCAGAACACAGAGGTACCAGGGTGGGACATCCTCAATACTGTAAATCATGTCTGAACGGGCCCTCTGAGTTTCTTTTGGCTCTTTGGTCTTATTGTCTTCTTCCATTGGCACGGTAGCACTCTCTGATTTGTGGCTCCTTTCTGCCTGGAAATAAGGTCTCTATTTGAACAAACACAGAACACATGAAATAATTGTTATTATGAAACAACAATTATTTCAGATAAACATCTTCATAATTTTACATTATGTAAAATGATGGAGTAAGATGGCGGCACACGTAGACGCAGCAGTTCTGTGCTCTCATTTTCACTGCTTTGTTTTATTGTTTATTATGTACGAGGTCTGTTAGAAAACTATCCTCCTTCTTTGTCTTTCGGCTGTTCCCGTTAGGGGTCGCCACAGCAGATCAATCGTTTCCATCTCACCTTGTCCTCTGTATCTTCCTCTGTCACACCAACCACCTGCATGTCCTCTCTCAACACATCCATGAACCTCCTCTTTGGTCTCCCTCTTCTCCTCCTGCCTGGTGGCTCCATCCTCAGCATCCTTCTCCCTATATACCCTGGGTCCCTCCTCTGCACATGTCCAAACTATCTCAATCTCGCCTCTCTGACTTTGTCTCCAAACCGTCCCACCTGAGCTGTCCCTCTGATATGTTCATTCCTAATCTTGTCCATTCTTGTCACTCCCAAAGAGAATCTCAACATCTTCAGCTCTGCCACCTCCAGCTCTGCCTCCTGTCTTTTTGTTAGTGCCACTGTCTCTAAACCATACAACATAGCTGGTCTCACTACTGTTTTGTAAACTTTCCCCTTCACTCTTGCTGATATTCTTTGGTCACAAATCACTCCTGCCACATTTCTCCACCCACTCCACCCTGCCTGCACTCTCTTCTTCACCTCTGTACCACACTCTCCATTACTTTGAACAGTTGACCCCAAATATTTAAACTCATCTACTTTCACCACTTCTACTCCTTGTAACTGCACTATTCCACTGGGCTCCCTCTCGTTCACACACATATACTCAGTCTTGCTTCTACTGACTTTCATTCCCTTTCTGTCCAAAGCATATCTCCACTTCTCCAGACTAGACTCAACTTGCTCTCTACTCTCACTACAGATCACAATGTCATCTGCAAACATCATAGTCCATGGGGACTCCTGTCTGATCTCATCTGTCAACCTGCCCATCACCACTACAAACAAGAAAGGACTCAGAGCTGATCCTTGGTGTAATCCCACCTCCACCTTGAATGAGTCTGTCATTCCGACTGCGCATCTCACCACTGTCACACTATTCTTGTACATGTCCTGCACTACCCTAACATATTTCTCTGCCACTCCAGACTTCCTCATACGATGCCACAACTCTTCTCTTGGCACCCTATCATAAGCTTTTTCTAAGTCCACAAACACACAATGTAACTCTTTCTGTCCTTCTCTGTACTTTTCCAACAGTATTCTCAGAGCAAACATTGCATCTGTAGTGCTCTTTCTCGGCATGAAACCATATTGCTGCTCACAGATCTTCACCTGTTTTCTAAGCCTAGTTTCTACTACTCTTTCCCATAACTTCATGCTGTGGCTGATCAGCTTTATGCCTCTGTAGTTACTGCAGCTCTGCACATCACCCTTGTTCTTGAAATAGGAACCAGCACACTTCGTCTCCACTCCTCAGGCATCCTCTCACTTTCCCAAGATTTTATTAAACAATCTGATTAGAAACTCTACTGCCATCTCTCCTAGACATTTCCATGCCTCCATTGGAATGTCATCTGGACCAACTGCCTTTCCACTCTTCATCCTCTTCATAGCAGCCCTCACTTCTTCCTTGCTAATCTCTTTTACTTCCTGAGTTACTGTCGCCACATCATCCAGCCTTTTCTCTCGCTCATTTTCTTTATTCATCAACTCTTCAAAATATGCCCTCCACCTTCTCAGCACACACTCCTCACTTGTCAGCACATTACCATGTGCATCTTTTACCACCCTAACCTGCTGCACATCCTTTCCAGCTCTGTCCCTTTGTCTGGCCAATCGGTACAAGTCCTTTTCTCCTTCCTTACTATTCAACTTCTTGTACAGCTCGCAATATGCCTTTTCCTTTGCTTTTGCCACTTCTCTTCTCGCCTTATGCCGCATCTCCTTGTACACCTGTCTACTTTCTTCATCTCTCCGACTATCCCAAAACGTTTTCGCCAACCTCTTTCTCCTTATGCTTTCCTGGACCTCTTCATTCCACCACCAAGTCTCTTTGTCTTCCTTCCACTGTCCAGATGTCTCCCTCACCACATCTGCAGTACTTTTCCAGTTGTCCAAAATTGCTTCCCCTCCAACTAGTGCTTCTCTCACCTGCTCGCTAAATTTCACACAACAGTCTTCCTCCTTCAGCTTCCACCATCTGATCCTTCTCTTCTTCTTCTTTACCTCTAAAGTCATCCTACAAACAACCATCCTATGCTGTCTAGTGACACTCTCTCCTGCTACCACCTTACAGTCTGTGATTTCTTTTAGCTTGCATCTCCTATAAAGAATGTAGTCCACCTGTGTGCACCTTCCTCCACTCTTATATGTTACCCTGTGCTCCTCCCTTTTCTTAAAGTAGGTATTCACCACAGCCATTTCCATCCTTTTTGCAAAATCAACTACCATCTGTCCTTCCCCATTCCTATCCTTGATACCATATCTACCCATTACTTCCTCATCACCTCTGTTCCCTTCACCAACATGCCCATTGAAGTCTGCTCCTATCACCACTCTTTCATGTTTGGGCACACTCTCCACCACCTCATCTAATACACTCCAGAAATCTTCTTTCTCCTTCATCTCACAACCTACCTGTGGGGCATATGCACTGATGATATTCCTCATCACCCCTTCAATTTACAACTTCACACTCATCACCCTGTCAGACACTCGCTTAATCTCCAACACATTTTTAACATACTCCTGACGCAACCCTCCTCATTTATCCGGGCTTGGGCCCGGCACTCAGAATGTACTGGCTGCACACCCCATGTGGCTGAGTTTGTTAGAAAACTATCCAACCTTTTTATTTTTTTAAAAAACGATATGGATTTGAATCATGTGCGCTTGCATCAGCCAAGCTTCAACCTTCGTGCGCATGCGTGAGTTTTTTCACGCCTGTCGGTTGTGTCATTCGCCTGTGGGCAGGCTTTGAGTGAGCACTGGTCCACCCCCCTCGTCGGATTTTCATTGTCAGGGAAATGGCTGAGTGATTGGAGCAGCACTGAATCTAATTTTTCCAGAAACTGTGAGAGACAGCCAGGTGGAAACCATTCGGAAGATTCAGACAGCTTTCGGTGAGGATACTCTGGGCGTCACACAAATTAAGGAGCATTACAACCGGATTAAAGACGGCCCAAAGCGGCGGAGGGCGCACCGCGCTCCGAGCGGCCATCGACATGCTGAAACGACCAGATCATTTCCAAAGTGAATGCTGTGTTGATCCGGGACGTCGTCTGACTACCAGAGAAATTGTGGAAGAGGTGGACATCAGCACTTTTGCAGCACATTCTACTGTTACAGGAGATTTTGTAATGAAAGACGTGTGGAGGAATTCGCGCGTCGGGATGGAGCCGCAATGGCGCACAACAAAAAGCACGTCCATGTTGGAAACCATTTGGAAGATTCAGACGGCTTTCGGTGGCTTTTCAGTCGAGTGAGTATCCGAGAAATTGTGTAACAGCTGGGCATGTCACAACTTGTCCTGTGAGACTTCCAACACGGAGGTGCTTTTTGTTGTGTGCCATTGTGGCTCCGTCCCGTCGCGCGAATTCCTCCGCAACAGTGGAATGTGCCGCAAAAGTGCTGCTGTCCTCCGCCGCTGTGGGCCGTCTTTAATGTGGTTGTAATGCTCCTTAATTTGTGTGATGCCCAGAGTATCCTCACCGAAAGCTGTCTGAATCTTCCGAATGATTTCCACCTGGCTGTCTCTCACAGTTTCTGGAAAAATTTGATTCAGCGCTGCTCCAATCACTCAGCCATTTCCCTGACAATGAAAATCTGACGAGGGGGGTGGACCAGTGCTCACTCAAAGCCTGCCCACAGGCGAATGATGCAACCGACAGGCGTGAAAAAAACTCACGCATGCACACGAAGGTTCAAGCTTGGCTGATGCAAGCGCACATGATTCAAATCCATATAGTTTTTTTTTTTAAATAAAAAGGTGGGATAGTTTTCTAACAGACCTCGTATATTCTAATCATCTTAGCAACTTCCTGTCAAGGTAACACCACCTATAGCCAACACAATCTTTTAAATATTGGAGTTTCATGCAAGAGGGGTAATATGCATATTTTGCCGTTTTAAGCATTTTTCTTATTTTGCCTTTAGAGAGAGAGAGAGAGATACTTTATTGATCTCACAGTGGAGAAATTATGTTTACACTCCAGTTACCTCAGGCAGCAATTATTCTGCAATTATTACTTGTTCACCGTAATAATGGCACATATCAGAATTAAAGACAGCACATACACATTTGACATTGTTTATGTGCACTAAGTTTGAAGAAATCCGTTATCAAAATTGAGGCAAGTGGGTGAAGGTCACACTGCAACCCTGAGATGCGCCACCGTCAGCTTGGGGGGAGAAGGGAGTGGAGGAGATGTGACCGCCCTTGTCGGAGTCCCCATACATCTGCTCCTCATACCCTCACCTTTTCAAGGATTTTCTTTTTTTGCTTTTCAGCTGACCCCCCTAATTACAACCCTCTTAACCCCCTGCCACTTTAAGCATTTTTTTTAAATGTAGATGTAAATTAATATTCAAAGTTTTCAGCTCGTCGACAATAGGGCTGTACAATATGGCCAAATTATTGTATCTTAGTATTGCCATATAAATTGTCATGTAAATATCACTTATATACATGCTGTCCATATTTTTGAGCTGCTTAGGTGGGTAGGGAGAGTTCCCATGGGATAAAAAAACTTTTCAACCTGGTTCTCAAGACCAGGCACTGAAGTGGCTCTACTCTCTCTCTCTCTCTTTTTAAAGATATTTAGGTGTATCTTAGTAAGCACTAGTGGAGTTCCACCTTAGATATGAAATGTATAATAGAAGATATACCTTACTGAATTTTCATATCAATATGATATACGATATGACTGTGATTCTTAAAACAGTAATAATACCACACTCATTTTGCACTCATCATAAGGTTAGGATACTGTGCCCTCCAAAAGTATTGGAACACTTGGAATTTCACACGTTTTAGTTTGTTTATGCTATTTAAATACAAGAAATACAAAAAAAAAAAGAACAAAAATTTCTAAAATTATCTTCCTATCAGGTCTGGTTGACAGGTTAGGCTGGATGCAAATGCAGGATTCAGACAACAAGCTCTGTAAGTAAAAGCAGTTTACTGAAACAGTAAACGGGGTCCGGTCCACAGTGAGGCAGTGCAACAAGAGTACCAAAACCAAAAATATCAGGCAAAAGGCATGAACGAGGATACAGGCAGGTAGTCTTAACACACGTGAGGCAAGCAGGTCGAGAATACAAAAACAGAGCTGGAGAGAAGGCACTAAGCACATCAGTCTGGCAAGGAAGCAAGGCAAAATGAGGAGCTTATATTCACCCAGGTGATGAGGTGCAGATTGGAAAGCTCCAGAAAGATGGTGTGGCCAGAGAGAGGGAAACACCTACCACCAAGAGCCAGCAGAGACAGACAAGAGAGAAAGGGACAGACAGACCCAAACAGGAAAAACCCCAGCAAGAGACTAAGCAAAACAGAAAGTAACTGAACAAATGAATCAAAGCAAAGAAATGAAAGCAGACAGAACTCAAATCCTGACACTTCGTCAAACTCAAGCTGAAAGCAAATCTCTAAAACTTGATAATACCTGTAAATAATATTCAGTTTTATTGCCAGTTTTTGTTGTGTGGGCCGCTGAAGAGGAGGTACTGCTGGCCCACCACCACCAGAGGGCGCCCTGCCTGGAGTGCGGGCTCCAGGCACCAGAGGGCGCTGCCGCCGACGAGAGCAGCCAGGGTGACAGCTGTCACCCATTACTGGACACAGCTGACTGCACTCAGCACGGAGGTATATCAGCAGGACAGCGTCTCCACCTCAGTGCCGAGATATCGCCTTGAGTTTAAGGTAATCACCTCTGCAGCATATTCTGTGTTTTTGACAATACTTGATAAACCTTTCAGGACAGCGGACTATTGGAGACCAAGTGTTTGGATAAGTACTCCCCTTTCCTGCTTCAGTGTAACAAGAGGTGGAGGCGGCTTCGCCCCTCTCCATCTACTGGGTGCAGTCGCATCCCTACCTGTGTGTTTGTGCTCTTTTCCGCCAGCAGTACCGGATCCGACGAGCGAAGGCAGTGGCCACCTGGGAATTCGGGACTTGGCGGTTCCAGTACTTCTGGGTTTCGGTGGCAGAGGAGATCTGGGTGGTTCCGGTTCGACTAGGACGGACGTCTCCTACCTTCGGGCCTGCCCACACGACACCAGCAGATTTCGGCTTACACCTCCAAATTGTTAATTGTTGTATTAGTTGTGCTCATCTCACAACAGTAAAACTTGTTCTTTACCTTTCTCCATTGTCCGTTCATTGCGCCCCCTGTTGTGGGTCCGTGTACCTACACTTTCACAACAGGATATCTTGGCCAGCGTCATGGACCCCGAGGGGCGTCAACCGGCTGTTGAACGGCCAATGGAAGAACAAGGCGCGTCGGCGGCTTCGGGAGGGGTAATCGGTGAGTTGCAGCGGATCCTCACCGCTTTCACCTCTCGGATCGATTTAATGACCGAGCAGCACGTTCTCCTAAACCGCAGGGTGGAGGCTCTCGCCGCACAAGTGGAGGCGCGCCCTCCGGGCGCCGCTGCGGCTCTCCCTCCCGAGGACCCTGCGCGTGAAAGTGACGTTCCACTGGTCGTTCAACGGTCCCTTCCTCCGTCCCCAGAAGCATACATAAGCCCTCCAGAACCGTACGGAGGCTGTGTGGAGACGTGCGCGGATTTTCTGATGCAGTGTTCGCTCGTCTTCGCACAGCGTCCCGTGATGTACGCGACTGATGCCAGCAAAGTAGCTTATGTAATAAATCTGCTTCGCGGGGAGGCACGCGCTTGGGCTACAGCGCTCTGGGAGCAGAACTCACGGCTCCTTCATACATACGATGGGTTTGTACGGGAGCTCAGAACGGTGTTCGACCATCCCAACAGAGGAGAGTCCGCTTCAACCGCGCTACTGTCAATCAGACAGGGGCGTCGGAGCGCAGCTGCCTATGCAGTCGCCTTCCGCATCGCGGCGGCGAGATCCGGCTGGAATAGCACTGCCCTCCGCGCCGCCTTTGTAAACGGACTGTCACTGGTCCTAAAAGAGCACCTGGTGGCGAAGGACGAACCGCGGGACTTAGATGGGCTCATCGATCTGGTCATACGACTCGACAACCGGTTAGAAGAACGCCGTCGGGAACGAGGCGAAGGGCGTGGCCAGGCACACGTCGTCCCTCTCCCTTCCGGTTCCGATCGAGCTCCGCCCTCCCCACGCTCCTCTGTTCCTGCGCTCCGTGCGCCTACGGCTCCCCCTGCTGACGAAGCTATGGACACGAGCAGGGCAACATTTAGGGCACCTGGAGCACAAAGGAGGCGGGCCCACGGAGCTTGTTTTGTTTGTGGCTCGATTGAGCATCTGGCAAACGACTGCCCCGAGCGGTTAAACTCCAACGCCCGCCCCTAGAGACTGGGCCAGGGGTGGGCCAAAACATTCACGTGGGACACACCCACATTGCCACACGACTCCCAGTCACGATCCTGTTTGAGGATTCAACCCTGAAGGCCCCAGCACTGGTGGACACGGGCTCTGAGGGAAATCTGCTAGACAGTAGATAAGCCAGGGAGATAGGGCTCCCTCTGGTGGCTCTTACCTCGCCTGTGCAGGTTCGGGCACTAGATGGCTCCCTACTCCCACCAATCACGCATAAGACACCTCCAGTAACTCTGGTGGTGTCAGGTAACCACCGGGAGGTGATCGAGTTCTTTGTGACTCAGGCCACCTCCCGTGTGGTTTTGGGTTTTCCCTGGATGCTAAAACACAATCCCCGGATCGATTGGCCGTCCGGGGTAGTGGTTCAGTGGAGCGAAACCTGCCATCGGGAGTGTCTAGGTTCCTCGGTTCCTCCCGGCTCCCAAGCTAAGGAGGAGGTCCGAGTCCCGCCCAATCTGAAGGCGATGCCGGCGGAGTACCATGACCTCGCTGACGTGTTCAGCAAGGATCTGGCTCTCACGCTTCCTCCCCACCGCCCGTATGATTGTGCCATTGATTTGGTTCCAGGCAGTGAGTTCCCGTCCAGTAGGCTGTACAACCTCTCACGGCCGGAGCGTGAATCAATGGAGACCTACATCCGGGACTCATTAGCTGCCGGGTTGATCCGGAATTCCACCTCTCCGATGGGTGCTGGTTTCTTTTTTGTGGGTAAAAAAGATGGCGGACTTCGTCCATGCATTGATTACAGGGGGTTGAACGAAATCACGGTTCGCAATCGATACCCGTTGCCCTTGTTGGATTCGGTGTTCACCCCCTTGCATGGAGCCAAAATCTTCACCAAGCTTGATCTTAGGAATGCGTATCATTTGGTTCGGATCCGGAAGGGAGACGAATGGAAAACGGCATTTAACACCCCGTTGGGCCATTTTGAGTACCTGGTCATGCCGTTCGGTCTCACTAATGCTCCCGCGACTTTCCAAGCGTTGGTAAACGATGTCTTGCGGGACTTCCTGCACCGGTTCGTCTTCGTGTATCTGGACGATGTACTCATCTTTTCCCCGGATCCTGAGACTCATGTCCGGCATGTCCGTCAGGTCCTGCAGCGGTTGTTGGAGAACCGCCTGTTTGTGAAGGGCGAGAAGTGTGAATTCCACCGCACTTCTTTGTCCTTCCTGGGGTTTATCATCTCCTCTAACTCCGTCGCCCCTGATCCGGCCAAGGTTGCGGCGGTGAGAGATTGGCCCCAACCCACAAGCCGTAGGAAGCTGCAACAGTTCCTCGGCTTTGCTAATTTCTACAGGAGGTTCATTAAGGGCTACAGTCAGGTAGTTAGCCCCCTGACAGCCCTGACCTCACCAAAAGTCCCCTTCACCTGGTCTGATCGGTGCGAAGCCGCGTTCAAGGAGTTGAAACGGCGCTTTTCGTCTGCACCAGTTCTGGTGCAGCCCGATCCTAGCCGCCAGTTAGTGGTTGAAGTGGATGCCTCGGACTCAGGGATAGGAGCGGTGCTCTCCCAGAGCGGGAAGACCGATAAGGTCCTTCACCCGTGTGCCTATTTTTCCCGCAGGTTGACCCCCGCTGAACGGAACTATGACGTCGGCAATCGGGAACTCCTTGCTGTGAAAGAGGCCCTCGAAGAGTGGAGACATCTGTTGGAGGGAACAGCCGTGCCATTCACGGTTTTCACTGACCATCGGAACCTGGAGTACATCAGGACCGCCAAGCGGCTGAACCCCAGGCAAGCCCGCTGGTCACTGTTCTTTGGCCGTTTTGACTTCCGGATTACCTACCGTCCCGGGACCAAGAATCAACGATCGGATGCATTGTCCCGGGTGCACGAAGACGAAGTCAAAACGGAACCGTCGGATCCCCCGGATCCCATCATCCCGGAGTCCGCTATCGTGGCCGCCCTCACCTGGGACGTGGAGAAGACCGTCCGGGAGGCCCTGACCCGTGACCCGGACCCCGGAAACGGACCAAAGAACAGACTATACGTCCCACCAGAAGCTAGGGCTGCAGTCCTGGACTTCTGTCACGGTTCTAAGCTCTCCTGTCACCCTGGGGTGCGAAGGACCGTGACAGTCGTCCGGCAACGCTTCTGGTGGGCATCCCTGGAGGCCGACGTCCGGGACTACGTCCAGGCCTGTACCACCTGCGCCAGGGGCAAGGCCGACCACAGAAAGACCTCAGGGCAGCTACAGCCACTGCCCGTGCCTCATCGCCCCTGGTCCCACATCGGCCTGGACTTTGTCACGGGTCTCCCGCCGTCCCAGGGAAACACCGTCGTCTTCACGATAGTGGACCGTTTCTCCAAGGCGGCCCACTTCGTGGCCCTCCCAAAGCTCCCAACGGCCCAGGAGACAGCGGACCTCCTGGTCCACCACGTCGTCCGTCTGCATGGTATACCATCAGACATCGTCTCCGATCGCGGCCCCCAGTTTACCTCACACGTTTGGAGGAGCTTCTGCCGGGAACTGGGGGCCTCGGTCAGCCTTTCGTCCGGGTACCACCCCCAGACCAACGGGCAAGCAGAGCGGGCCAACCAAGAATTGGAGCAGACACTACGCTGTGTGACATCCGCGCACCCGACGGCCTGGAGTACCCACCTGGCCTGGATCGAGTACGCCCACAACAGCCAAGTGTCATCAGCCACCGGCCTCTCCCCGTTTGAGGTGTGCTTGGGGTATCAGCCCCCCTTGTTTCCGGTGGTCGAGGGAGAGGTCGGTGTGCCCTCGGTCCAGGCCCACCTACGGAAGTGCCGTCGGGTGTGGCGTGCTGCCCGCTCTGCTTTGTTGAAGGCCCGGACGAGGGCGAAGAAACATGCAGACCGGCGGCGGGCCCCGGCCCCCACGTATCGTCCTGGGCAGGAAGTGTGGTTGTCCACCAAGGACATTCCCCTTCAAGTGGACTCCCCCAAGCTCCAAGAACGATACATCGGTCCCTTCAAAGTCCTCAAAGTCATCAATCCCGCCGCAGTGAGGCTTCAGCTTCCGGCCTCACTGCGGATTCACCCAGTGTTTCATGTCTCCCGGATAAAACCCCATCACACCTCACCCCTCTGCACCCCGGGTCCGGCACCACCTCCTGCCCGGATCATCGACGGGGAACCGGCTTGGACCGTGCGCCGGCTCCTCGATGTCCGTCGAATGGGCCGGGGTTTTCAGTACCTGGTGGACTGGGAGGGGTACGGCCCCGAAGAACGCTCCTGGGTGAAGAAGGGCTTCATCCTGGACCCGGCCCTCCTGGCCGACTTCTACTGACGCCATCCGGACAAGCCCGGTCGTGCGCCAGGAGGCACCCGTTGAGGGGGGGGTCCTGTTGTGTGGGCCGCTGAAGAGGAGGTACTGCTGGCCCACCACCACCAGAGGGCGCCCTGCCTGGAGTGCGGGCTCCAGGCACCAGAGGGCGCTGCCGCCGACGAGAGCAGCCAGGGTGACAGCTGTCACCCATTACTGGACACAGCTGACTGCACTCAGCACGGAGGTATATCAGCAGGACAGCGTCTCCACCTCAGTGCCGAGATATCGCCTTGAGTTTAAGGTAATCACCTCTGCAGCATATTCTGTGTTTTTGACAATACTTGATAAACCTTTCAGGACAGCGGACTATTGGAGACCAAGTGTTTGGATAAGTACTCCCCTTTCCTGCTTCAGTGTGACAAGAGGTGGAGGCGGCTTCGCCCCTCTCCATCTACTGGGTGCGGTCGCATCCCTACCTGTGTGTTTGTGCTCTTTTCCGCCAGCAGTACCGGATCCGACGAGCGAAGGCAGTGGCCACCTGGGAATTCGGGACTTGGCGGTTCCAGTACTTCTGGGTTTCGGTGGCAGAGGAGATCTGGGTGGTTCCGGTTCGACTAGGACGGACGTCTCCTACCTTCGGGCCTGCCCACACGACACCAGCAGATTTCGGCTTACACCTCCAAATTGTTAATTGTTGTATTAGTTGTGCTCATCTCACAACAGTAAAACTTGTTCTTTACCTTTCTCCATTGTCCGTTCATTGCGCCCCCTGTTGTGGGTCCGTGTACCTACACTTTCACAACAGTTTTCTTTAGACAAGTCAGGGGGTGGAAGCATGAACATTTCCAAGTCACTGAATATGTCTTGGACTTTATTTACATCAATTATGAAGAAATACAAAAGTTTCTTTCACCAAAACATCAAATCTCGTCTTTCATCTCAAATGCACTGTCAAATTGTAGCTGAACTTTCAGGTCTTCTTTTTAAGAAAATCCTCCTCTACACCACTCCATCAGGAAACTGGATTTTATATTTTTAATTATTTTATATCAAGTTGTAGAGGCGAAGACGACAAAGAAGAGGAGGAGAACGTTTCCACAAACAGTGGGAGAAGAAGAAGACTAGAAGGGTGGAAATGAGAGTGGGGACTTTAATGTTGGTAGTATGACTGGTAAAGGGAGAGAGCTGGCTGATATGATGGAGAGCAGAAAGGTAGACATATTGTGTGTGCAAGAGACCAAGTGGAAGGGAAGTAAGAGCATGAGCATCGGCGGTGGGTACAAGTTGTTGTACCATGGTGAGGACAGGAAGAGAAATGGTGTTGGGGTCATTTTAAAGCAAGAGTATGTTAAAAGTGTGTTGGAGGTTAAGCGAGTGTTTGACAGGGTGATGAGTGTGAAGTTGGAAATTGAAGGGGTGATGATGAATATCATCAGTGCATATGCCCCACAGGTAGGTTGTGAGATGAAGGAGAAAGAAGATTTCTGGAGCGTGTTAGATGAGGTGGTGGAGAGTGTGCCCAAGCATGAAAGAGTGGTGATAGGAGCGGACTTCAATGGGCAGTAGAGTTTCTAACAATATTGTATAATAAAATCTTGGAAAGTGAGAGGATACCTGAGGAGTGGAGACGAAGTGTGCTGGTTCCTATTTCCAAGAACAAGGGTGATGTGCAGAGCTGCAGTAACTACAGAGGCATGAAGCTGATCAGCCACAGCATGAAGTTATGGGAAAGAGTAGTACAAGGTAGGCTTAGAAAACAGTTGAAGATCTGTGAGCAGCAATATGGTTTCATGCCAAGAAAGAGCACTACAGATCAAATCAAATCAAATAAATTTTATTTATATAGCGCCAAATCACAACAAACAGTTGCCCCAAGGCGCTTTATATTGTAAGGCAAAAGCCATACAATAATTACAGAAAAACCCCAACGGTCAAAGCGACCCCCTGTGAGCAAGCACTTAGCGACAGTGGGAAGGAAAAACTCCCTTTTAACAAGAAGAAATCTCCAGCAGAACCAGGCTCAGGGAGGGGCAGTCTTCTGCTGGGACTGGTTGGGGCTGAGGGAGAGAACCAGGAAAAAGACATGCTGTGGAGGGGAGCAGAGATCAGTCACTAATGATTAAATGCAGAGTGGTGCATACAGAGCAAAAAGAAACACTCAGTGCATCATGGGAAACCCCCCAGCAGTCTAAGTCTATAGCAGCATAACTAAGGGATGGTTCAGGGTCACCTAATCCAGCCCTAACTATAAGCTTTAGCAAAAAGGAAAGTTTTAAGCCTAATCTTAAAAGTAGAGAGGGTGTCTGTCTCCCTGATCCGAATTGGGAGCTGGTTCCACAGGAGAGGAGCCTGAAAGCTGAAAGCTCTGCCTCCCATTCTACTCTTACAAACCCTAGGAACTACAAGTAAGCCTGCAGTCTGAGAGCAAACGTTCTATTGGGGTGATATGGTACTATGAGGTCCCTAAGATAAGATGGGACCTGATTATTCAAAACCTTATAAGTAAGAAGAAGAACTTTAAATTCTATTCTTGAATTAACAGGAAGCCAATGAAGAGAGGCCAATATGGGTGAAATATGCTCTCTCCTTCTAGTCCCGGTCAGTACTCTAGCTGCAGCATTTTCAATTAACTGAAGGCTTTTCAGGGAACTTTTAGGACAACCTGATAATAATGAATTACAGTAGTCAAGCCTAGAGGAAATAAATGCATGAATTAGTTTTTCAGCATCACTCTGAGACAAGACCTTTCTAATTTTAGAGATATTGCGCAAATGCAAAAAAGCAGTCCTACATATTTGCTTAATATGCACATTGAAGGACATATCCTGATCAAAAATGACTTAAAAGCAGGAAATTAGAGGTCATCCATGTCTTTATGTCTGCAAGACATTCCTGCAGTTTAACTAATTGGTGTGTGTCCTCTGGCTTCATGGATAGATAAAGCTGGGTATCATCTGCGTAACAATGAAAATTTAAGCAATGCTTTCTAATAATGCTGCCTAAGGGAAGCATGTATAAAGTGAATAAAATTGGTCCTAGCACAGAACCTTGTGGAACTCCATAATTAACCTTAGTCTGTGAAGACTCCCCATTTACATGAACAAATCGTAATCTATTAGATAAATATGATTCAAACCACTGCAGCGCAGTGCCTTTAATACCTATGGCATGCTCTAATCTCTGTAATAAAATTTTATGGTCAACAGTATCAAAAGCAGCACTGAGGTCTAACAGGACAAGCACAGAGATGAGTCCACTGTCTGAGGCCATAAGTGTTGTGAAAGTGTAGGAACACGGACCCACAACAGGGGGCGCAAATGAACGGACAATGGAGGAAGTCAAATAACAACACTTTACTGTTGTGAATGAGCACAACAAACACGGCAGGTCACAATAGTATGCAATGAAGTCAATTTACAGAACGTGTCTTGTGGGCAGGCTCGAAGATAAGAGACGTCTGTCCAAATCAGAACCGGAACCACACGATTTCCTCCGCCACTGAACCCCGGGAATACTGGAGCCGCCAAGTCCCGAACTCCCAGGTGGCCACTGCCTCCGCTTGTCGGATCTGGTACTGCTGGCGAGGAACAAAAACAGTTAGATGTAGGTGTGTTTATACCCAGCAACACGTATGGTGGGAAATCCACCTCCACCTCTCGTCGAAAAGTCTGCTGTCAAAAAACACAAAGCAACAATATTCTTCTGTCGAAAAGACAACTTGATTGGCTGAGCTCGTTACCTCCTAAGCATAGTGATATCTCGGCAAAGAAGTGGAGATGTTGTCCTGCTGATATACGATTGAAGATCAGATGATTGGTGACAGCTGTCACAGGTAATAAGTGACAGCTGTCACCCCGGCTGCTCCTGTGAGGCGGCGGCGCCCTCTTGTGCCTGGAGCCCGCACTCCAGGCAGGGTGCCCTCTGGTGGTTGTGGGCCAGCAGTACCTCCTCTTCAGCGGCCCACACAACAATAAGATCGTTTGTAACCTTCACTAATGCTGTTTCTGTACTATGATGATTTCTAAAACCTGACTGAAACTCTTCAAATAGACCATTCCTCTGCAGATGATCAGTTAGCTGTTTTACAACTACCCTTTCAAGAATTTTTGAGAGAAAAGGAAGGTTGGAGATTGGCCTATAATTATTTAAGATAGCTGGGTCAAGTGATGGCTTTTTAAGTAATGGTTTAATTACTGCCACCTTAAAAGCCTGTGGTACATAGCCAACTAATAAAGACAGATTGATCATATTTAAGATCAAAGCATTAATTAATGGTACGGCTTCCTTGAGCAGCCTGGTAGGAATGGGGTCTAATAGACATGTTGATGGTTTGGAGGAAGTAACTAATGAAAATAACTCAGAACAAACGGAGAGAAAGAGTCTAACCAAATACCAGCATTACTGAAAGCAGCCAAAGATAACGATATGTCTTTGGGATGGTTATGAGTAATTTTTTCTCTAATAGTTAAAATTTTATTAGCAAAGAAAGTCATGAAGTCATTACTAGTTAAAGTTAAAGGAATACTTGGCTCAATAGAGCTCTGACTCTTTGTCAGCCTGGCTACAGTGCTGAAAAGAAACCTGGGGTTGTTCTTATTTTCTTCAATTAGTGATGAGTAGTAAGATGTCCTAGCTTTACAGAGGGCTATTTTATGGAGCAACAGACTCTTTTTCCAGGCTAAGTGAAGATCTTCTAAATTAGTGAGATGCCATTTCCTCTCCAACTTACGGGTTATCTGCTTTAAGCTGGGAGTTTGTGAGTTATACCACGGAGTCAGGCACTTCTGGTTTAATGATGCAATGTTTGCAGGCACTTTTGATGCAATGTTTGCTCTGGGAATACTGTTGGAGAAGTACAGAGAAGGCCAGAAAGAATTACATTGTGTGTTTGTGGACTTAGAAAAAGCTTATGATAGGGTGCCAAGAGAAGAGCTGTGGTATTGTATGAGGACATCTGGAGTGGCAGAGAAGTATGTTAGAGTAGTCCAGGACATGTACAAGAATATTGTGACAGCGGTGAGATGCACAGTCGGAATGATAGACTCATTCAAGGTCGAGATGGGATTACACCAAGGATCAGCTCTGAGTCCTTTCTTGTTTGCAGTGGTGATGGACAGGTTGACGGATGAGATCAGACAGGAGTCCCCATGGACTATGATGTTTGCAAATGACGTGATCTGTAGTGAGAGTAGAGAGCAAGTTGAGTCTAGTCTGGAGAGGTGGAGATATGCTCTGGAGAGAAGGGGAATGAAAGTCAGTACAAGCAAGACTGAGTACATGTGTGTGAATGAGAGGGAGCCCAGTGGAATAGTGCAGGTACAAGGAGTAGAAGTGGTGAAAGTAGATGAGTTTAAATATTTGGGGTCAACTGTTCAAAGTAATGGAGAGTGTGGTAGGGAGGTGAAGAAGAGAGTGCAGGCAGGGTGGAGTGGGTGGAGAAAGGTGGCAGAAGTGATTTGTGACTGAAGAATATCAGCAACAGTGAAGGGGAAAGTTTACAAGACAGTAGTGAGACCAGCTATGTTGTACGGTTTAGAGACGGTGGCACTAACAAAAAGACAGGAGGCAGAGCTGGAGGTGGCAGAGCTGAAGATGTTGAGATTCTCTTTGGGAGTGACAAGAATGGACAAGATTAGGAATGAACATATCAGATGGACAGCTCAGGTGGGATGGTTTGGAGACAAAGTTAGAGAGGTCAACGATTGATCTGCTGTGGCGACCCCTAACTGGAACAGCCGCAAGACAAAGAAGATATCAAGTTATAGAGATTTGCTTTCAGTTTTAGTTTAAGGAAGATCATTTTAGAAAAAAATGTATTTGAAATGGAATAAACAAATTAAAATGTGTGAAATACCAAGTGTTCCAATACTTTTGAGGGCAATTGAGAAACACTGAGGAGCAGCATCTTACATTTCATACATAGTGCAGCAGATAAGAGAATATTTAGAGTGGAATCCTGCAAATGACGTTACAAGCATCAAATTCAGCACAAATACACCATAGACATGAACTCTTTTGAAAAAAGTGATTGGTCACTTCAATTTTCAGTAGGCAGCCAGGTCGGGGTCAATTGAAGAATTACACAGGGGTCAAAATTAAAAGATGCTCCAATCATATTGAAAAATACGCCACATTATTTGCCTGATCATAAAGATTCCAAAAAGGTATAGTTTGGACAATCTGTGACTGAATGTTATGAAGTTTTTTTTTTTTTCCAATATTTGGGTGATTCTTTAACTACGGGCACTATTGGCCTTGTAAATGTAATTTCCACCACACCATTGCCTTACAATATAAAGCGCCTTGGGGCAACTGTTTGTTGTGATTTGGCGCTATATACATGTGCTCTGATGTCACTGTTTATCTCCATAGAAACTACCAAAACAATCTTTCATACAAACTGTTTAAAGGGACATTACAGTGTTGTGGTGGAAATTACGGCAATAGTGTGGGACAACTACATTTTGTTTAAAAAAATCACAACAGTTGTATGACATTGAATACCCCAATTATGTTTTGATTATTTTACTGATATTTTATTCAGAGATATTTTAAAACATTAGAAAAAACGTTTCTTTACCATTAA